>NC_050189.1:18724947-18739947 GCF_008315115.2 Sander lucioperca
CGACATAGGGACGTCCCGATCAGATCAGAGCCGATATATATATATATATATATATATTAGGGCTGTCAGCATTAATGCGTTAATTGCAATGCGATTAAGGGCCACTGCGATGCGATTAATTTGTTTAAATCGCATTAATCGCAGAAATTCAGAGAAATTAAAAGAAATTAATATTTTGACAGCCCTATTTAGGAGTTTCTAAACACTATATTGACTCTAGTAAGGATAGGGATTTTTAGTTTTTTAGTTAGGTACTGTTTACAGTAAATAAATAATTACAAATCTTAAAATCAAATTTTATAAGTAACTTTCTTTGCATTCATTTGATTCCCAATCAAGATACACTGGTAAAAATTGCTTTTCGATTGTTAATATGTACTTAAAAACTGTTCTGAAATGCAAAATAATAGAATTTTAATCATGTGATAAAATATGCGATTAATTGCGATTAACTATAGAACTTCAGCGATTAATCGCGATTAAAAAAAATTAATCGTTCAACAGCCCTAATATATATATTTAGATATATGATATGTTATATTTGATATGGTATTATGCAATTTGGCATTGTGCAATACAGAAGTTATTGACCACAGCATGAGTTAACGGGAAATGTGCAATCATTATCAAAATTAAGTGCAATACGAGGGGGAGGATGTGTTTTGTGGGTTCTCTTCTCTCCTTTTTATAAGATGTTGATTGAAGCATTGGATGAGATGATGTATGATTATGTTTCTATGTAGGTTAACTGTATGGTTATTGTGTGTTTATGCGCGATGTCGCCATTTCATTTCTCTCGAATGCCCAAGATAATTTCCCCTCTAGGAGACAATAAAGGCTTATCTATCTTATCTTATCTGGGCATTTTGTTAAACTGATCGGGGATCGGCAGTCATCCCCATCACCTAACGGGGCATTCAGACCAAAAAATACGATCCGGTGATATGCCGCAGGGTGGTGCAGCGGTGGGGAGTGTCAATGAAAACGGCCCATTTGTGTGATGTCCTGTTGTGTTCTTAAACCCCCCAACATAGCACAAGTGGACTTTATATTTCACAGTTACTGTTTTCCGTCAGATCGTTTAGAGATAACGTTTCCGAGCGCACTTGAAATCAGCTTAATTTCACCAGAGAGAGAAAGAAAAGAGATGAGCGAGACATAGCGAGTGCTTTTGTTGTTGCAGGAAACATTCAGCTATCACACAAAGTCCCGGGCAGTTCAGTGCTTGTGTTTGGTGTTTTAAAACTTGTCTTGTGGCAGCAATAGAGGCAGTGATGAGTCCTGTTTCCTGTACGGGACTCTCACACCGCCTCAAAAAACTCTGACAAGTCTGATCCCCGGTTACATGACTGGCCACCGCAGCATGAAACAGGGTTGCGTTTCTCTGCATGCCCGCTGCAGGTTTTTTTTAAGAGCTCGCGTACCACTAGAGGGAGCTCACATACTACTAGTGGGAGCTCACGTACCACTAGAGGGAGCTCGCGTACCACTAGATGGAGCTCACGTACCACTAGATGGAGCTCACGTACCACTAGAGGGAGCTCGCGTACCACTAGTGGGAGCTCACGTACTACTAGAGAGAGCTCACGTACCACTAGAGGGAGCTCACGTACCACTAGAGGGAGCTTGCAGGGAGCTCGTGTACCACTAGAGGGAGCTCACGTACCACTAGAGCTCACGTACCACTAGAGGGAGCTCGCGTACCACTAGATGGAGCTCACGTACCACTAGAGGGAGCTCACGTACCACTAGAGGGAGCTTGCAGGGAGCTCGCGTACCACTAGAGGGAGCTTGCAGGGAGCTCATGTACCATTAGAGGGAGCTCACGTACCACTAGATGGAGCTCACGTACCACTAGAGGGAGCTCGCGTACCACTAGAGGGAGCTCACGTACCACTAGAGGGAGCTTGCAGGGAGCTCGGGTACCACTAGAGGGAGCTCGTGTACCACTAGAGGGAGCTCATGTACCACTAGAGGGAGCTCACGTACCACTAGAGCTCACGTACCACTAGATGGAGCTCACGTACCACTAGATGGAGCTCGCGTACCACTAGAGGGAGCTCGCGTACCACTAGAGGGAGCTCGTGTACCACTAGAGGGAGCTCACATACCACTAGAGGGAGCTCGCGTACCACTAGAGGGAGCTTGCAGGGAGCTTGTGTACCACTAGAGGGAGCTCACGTACCACTAGAGGGAGCTCATGTACCACTAGAGGGAGCTCACGTACCACTAGAGCTCACGTACCACTAGATGGAGCTCACGTACCACTAGATGGAGCTCGCGTACCACTAGAGGGAGCTCGCGTACCACTAGAGGGAGCTCGCGTACCACTAGAGGGAGCTCGTGTACCACTAGAGGGAGCTCACATACCACTAGAGGGAGCTCGCGTACCACTAGAGGGAGCTTGCAGGGAGCTCGGGTACCACTAGAGGGAGCTCGTGTACCACTAGAGGGAGCTCATGTACCACTAGAGGGAGCTCACGTACCACTAGAGCTCACGTACCACTAGATGGAGCTCACGTACCACTAGATGGAGCTCGCGTACCACTAGAGGGAGCTCGCGTACCACTAGAGGGAGCTCGCGTACCACTAGTGGGAGCTCACGTACTACTAGAGAGAGCTCACGTACCACTAGAGGGAGCTCACGTACCACTAGAGGGAGCTTGCAGGGAGCTCGTGTACCACTAGAGGGAGCTCACGTACCACTAGAGCTCACGTACCACTAGAGGGAGCTCGCGTACCACTAGATGGAGCTCACGTACCACTAGAGGGAGCTCACGTACCACTAGAGGGAGCTTGCAGGGAGCTCGCGTACCACTAGAGGGAGCTTGCAGGGAGCTCATGTACCATTAGAGGGAGCTCACGTACCACTAGATGGAGCTCACGTACCACTAGAGGGAGCTCGCGTACCACTAGAGGGAGCTCACGTACCACTAGAGGGAGCTTGCAGGGAGCTCGGGTACCACTAGAGGGAGCTCGTGTACCACTAGAGGGAGCTCATGTACCACTAGAGGGAGCTCACGTACCACTAGAGCTCACGTACCACTAGATGGAGCTCACGTACCACTAGATGGAGCTCGCGTACCACTAGAGGGAGCTCGCGTACCACTAGAGGGAGCTCGTGTACCACTAGAGGGAGCTCACATACCACTAGAGGGAGCTCGCGTACCACTAGAGGGAGCTTGCAGGGAGCTTGTGTACCACTAGAGGGAGCTCACGTACCACTAGATGGAGCTCACGTACCACTAGAGGGAGCTCGCGTACCACTAGAGGGAGCTCGCGTACCACTAGAGGGAGCTCGCGTACCACTAGAGGGAGCTTGCAGGGAGCTCGTGTACCACTAGAGGGAGTTCACGTACCACTAGAGGGAGCTTGCAGGGAGCTCGCGTACCACTAGAGGGAGTTCACGTACCACTAGAGGGAGCTTGCGTACCACTAGAGGGAGCTTGCAGGGAGCTTGTGTACCACTAGAGGGAGCTTGCAGGGAGCTCGTGTACCACTAGAGGGAGCTCGCGTACCACTAGAGGGAGCTTGCAGGGAGCTTGTGTACCACTAGAGGGAGCTTGCAGGGAGCTCGTGTACCACTAGAGGGAGCTCGCGTACCACTAGAGGGAGCTTGCAGGGAGCTTGTGTACCACTAGAGGGAGCTCACGTACCACTAGAGGGAGCTCATGTACCACTAGAGGGAGCTTGCAGGGAGCTTGTGTACCACTAGAGGGAGCTCACGTACCACTAGAGGGAGCTCATGTACCACTAGAGGGAGCTTGCAGGGACCTCGTTTACAAATCTGTGGAAAATCTGCAGAATTTTGTGTCCATAGTTGCTATGTTGCCCTGTAAATCAGAAACTAGCAGTACTATGCAGAGTTATATTTCTTCGGTGGTTGTATAGTGAGTCAATAGATAACATTCAATGTGTAACAGATTACTTTTTGATGTCTTCAGGTCGGCCACATACTGCACACACTGGGCTGGAGTTTGGGGGATTATGTTCGAGGCTACATGCTGCAGGTAAACACTTGGAACAGTCTACTATAAAATGTTTTGCTCTGTCTGCTTTAGGGCGGAGATGTGTTGACATTGTTTTTGAGTTTTATTTAATCTGGTTTGAATTTGTTAAAAATCTGCGGAAAATCTAGGGAAAATTCTGGGGGAAGTCAGCAGAAAGTCTAGGGAAAATATGCAGAATTTTTTGGGGGGAAATCTGAATAAAGTCTGTGGAAAATCTGCTTATAAACTGCAGAATTTTTTGGGGGAAATCTGAATAAAGTCTGTGGAAAATCTGCTTATAAACTGCAGAATTTTTGGGGCGGGGGAAATCTGCAAAAAATTCTGCCGAATTCTGCGTCTGCAGATTCCGAAACTACCAAAACTGAGAATGTATGAAATGTGATATGTTGAGATTTATTTGTTGTAGTTGTGGAAAGTAACAAATTACACTTACTCACTTTACTGTAACTGAGTAGTTTTTGTTGTGTACTTTTACTTTTACTTAAAGGTGCAGTAGGTAAGCCTTATAAAACGTTCTGTCATATTTGCTGAAACTGACCCTATGTTCCAGTAGAACTACATGAAGCAGGTAATTAAAAAAAAAAAAAAGAAATCCGGCTCCTCTGGCGCCACCTACAGCCTGTAGTGTGATTTGCAAAAATCCACCTCTACCTGTTCAGATTAGGGGTGGGGGAAAAAACTGATACAGCGTTTGTGGAGCCTGGGCTTCTACAGAGACTGCGTTTTTTACAGTGTGTTCAGGAGACAGGCAGCTAGCGGATAGTGAGGAGATGTTTGCTGTATGTGACAAAAAAAGGGTATGTAGCCTAAAAAGTGTGTGACATCGCTTACCGTGGATTTCCACAGGATGCAGAACGTCTGCGGACTGGCTCCGCTGCAGAACAGCTGCGTGCTCCGCCGTCCGTCAATACCCATCAGGTCCGGATTTGTTGCGTAACGGCTGCGGCCAGCCAACCACGAGATCTCGCGAATTCACGTATGTTTGCGCGATATAACAGGATGTAGTTTCTATAAACAGAACCACAAAACCAACAGTTAGTTTCCATCCAGAGGAGTAGAGGGGAAACTACTCTGAGCTGTGCTTTCAAGGTGTAGTGCAGGAAATATGATCCGCCGTGAGCACGGTGGATTTTATTTAGAAAATTAACCAGATTTTATTTTGTTTCTGTGCTCGACTTCCTGTCCCGCACTATCTGAATTGTGCTGAATTGCTGCGGAGCTCTCAGTCGTCCGGCAAAAATAGAAGCTCTGCATATCTGCTCCGGAGGGCTGGGGATCACTAGAGCTGGGACGGAGTCGGGACGCAGACGTTCTGCAGTCAGTGGAAATACACCCACTGACTTTAATGGAAACCTAATGACTCCGTCGACGTTCCGGAGACGTTCCGTTAAGGTGTATTTCTCTCCTCAGCATCCCAGTGGGAAAGTGTTGGACCGCTGGCTGATGGTGACCCCTGAAGAAGAGCTTCTCATCCTCAAACAGTTCCTTCGCTTTGGCGAGACGCGGCCCATCGTTGAGTTGATGACGCTTCAGTGCCGGGCGGCTGCCAATCCCCCCTCTGATCCAGAGATAATCCCCGCCCAGAAGAGCCACCAATCAAACATCAACACGCTTGCGGAGCAGAACGGGGGAACTCCAGAAGTGTTTGGGAACGCAAGAAGAGATGGCGTCTGCCGTTTCAAGAAAACCAGTCCCGCTGACCACGACGACATTGTCCACCATTTAGAAAACATTCCAGGTGGACCGTCTTTGCTTCTGCCTTTCCACTTTCCAAGCTCCGCTTTGCACTGTTTGGGTCCTCCCACCGAGGTAAGTAAATGAAATTGCGAGCACTCTGCCTGTATTTTTCAGCCGGAAGTTTCTGAGGCTAATGTCTAAACTGCTACATTTTGGGTGTTAAGCGTTAAGTTTTGAGCCAAAAAACGATCTCGGTGCACCGAGTGTTTTTATCTCCAGTTGAACAACTAATCTCTGTTTAAACTAACACGTCCAAAACCTCTCTCATCAACATCCTAGTATACTGGACATAAACGGGAGGCAGCGTGGAGGTTCCGCCCACAGCTGCTAGTTGCCGTGGTAACATTAGTAGCTTTAGTCTCAGAGAACGAGACGTCGTGACCGATTAGACCCAATCAGGAGAAGAAACGTTGGCGTCAGTATCGGTGTTGCCAAAGGTCTCCGTTTGCGGCCATTGAGACGGCAACACAACCCTGCAGATTCCAAACCAAAATGGGTCAGAAGTGTTTCCAAATGTCTCTTTAGGGGCTCGGAAACACCAGAGCATGGGGAATGAGAGGGGGAAACTCCAGAGCATGGGGAATGAGATAGGGAAACGCCAGAGCAGGGGGAATGAGAGGGGGAAACGCCAGAGCAGGGGGAATGAGAGGGGGAAACGCCAGAGCAGGGGGAATGAGAGGGGGAAACGCCAGAGCAGGGGGAATGAGAGGGGGAAACGCCAGAGCAGGGGGAATGAGAGGGGGAAACGCCAGAGCAGGGGGAATGAGAGGGGGAAACTCCAGAGCATGGGGAATGAGATGGGGAAACGCCAGAGCAGGGGGAATGAGAGGGGGAAACGCCAGAGCAGGGGGAATGAGAGGAGGAAACGCCAGAGCAGGTGGAATGAGAGGGGAAAACGCCAGAGCAGGGGGAATGAGAGGGGAAAACGCCAGAGCAGGGGGAATGAGAGGGGGAAACGCCAGAGCAGGGGGAATGAGAGGAGGAAACGCCAGAGCAGGTGGAATGAGAGGGGAAAACGCCAGAGCAGGGGGAATGAGAGGGGAAAACGCCAGAGCAGGGGGAATGAGAGGGGGAAACTCCAGTGCAGGGGGAATGAGAGGGGGAAACGTAGCAGAAGATATTCCTTTTTAAACCAAAACGTAGCAGTGTAAATGTAGCATGAACCTTCCTCGTTTCTCATTACTATTCATGAGCTCGCCCAGTTGCGCTGGGTAAAGGATGCCGATAGCCAGGCTCTCATTGGCTAGCTGTTAGCCAATCAGAGTCAAGCAGCTTAGCTCATTGAATATTAATGAGAATTGGCACAAATCGAGCTGAGTCTTCCTGCAGGCTTTCTATACCACGCTAGAAACGAGGTAACCAAGGCATTTTTTCCACAAAAAATGTGACAGAGTCCATGCTAGAACTTCAGACATTACCACAGAGTAATGAAATACGTGTGGCAGGGCACCTTTAACCTGTGTTTAAAGGTGCTCTAGAAATACACCTTACTTACTTACTTAGGAGCTGAAATTTGGATCAAAATTTGATAATTGCACAGCCCTAATTGTGACTTCTCCTCCTTCTTGTTTTTCGTTCATCAGGCGCTTGTTCCTCCCAGTAAGCTAACGCAGTGCCTACGGAAGCTCAGTGGGACCAAACTGGCCGAAAGACACAGGCAGGAACGAGGAAGAAGAGAGCGAGAGAATGATCTGATTTTGCTGCAATCTAAAGTTGAACCGGGTTTAAAAATCAAAGATGATCCAGACAAGCCAATCCCAGCCCACTCGATATGGCATCAGGACCAGGAGATTGACTTTCACCGGGCCAAACGGGAGAACACCTCCTCACTCTCTCCTTCCTTGAGCTCTGGACTTATCCCTACTTCTTCTTCCTCCCTCTGTCTGTCCATTTCCTCCTCCTCTTCCTCCTCTCCACTGAGGATTTCCCAGAAGTTGCAAGGCTCCCCTTCCTACTCTCTCAATCTTCTCCCATCCTTTTCCTCTTCCTTCCTCTGTCCTCTTCCTACTTCCTCCTTTTCTTCCGCCCTCCATCCTCACCCATCCTCGTCTTCCTCGCTGCGTCCTCTCCCCTCTTCCCTCTGCTCCCTCCCTTCTCTTTCTCCCGTAGGAGTCCAGAAGGGGAGGGTGTGCTGTGGCATTTGTGGGAAAAGCTTCTACGACAAAGGTAGGAATGTTGTGTCTTCAAGTATAATTCTGTCAAGTAACGTCACGTCTGCTTTGATGACAAGATTCAGTTTTAGATCCTGTAATTATTCAGGGTCTTGGGGTTCCACAAGGTTCAATTTGTGGTTCTCTCAATTTGTTTGTAAGTTTATTTTGATTAGGACAATGCACATTAATCAACATTTCTGTAAATGCGCCAGTCGGCTAATTTTCAACTGTAGTCCTAGTATGCATGTCTTTATGTTGGGAAGAAACCGGAGCACGGAGTTGCAGGGAACTTGTGTACCACTAGAGGGAGCTCACGTACCACTAGAGGGAGCTCACGTACCACTAGAGGGAGCTTGCAGGGAACTTGTGTACCACTAGAGGGAGCTCACGTACCACTAGAGGGAGCTCACGTACCACTACAGGGAGCTCACGTACCACTAGAGGGAGCTCACGTACCACTAGAGGGAGCTTGCAGGGAACTTGTGTACCACTAGAGGGAGCTCACGTACCACTAGATGGAGCTTGCAGGGAGCTCGTGTACCACTAGAGGGAGCTCACGTACCACTAGATGGAGCTTGCAGGGAACTTGTGTACCACTAGAGGGAGCTCACGTACCACTAGAGGGAGCTCACATACCACTAGAGGGAGCTCACGTACCACTAGAGGGAGCTTGCAGGGAACTTGTGTACCACTAGAGGGAGCTCACGTACCACTAGAGGGAGCTCACGTACCACTAGAGGGAGCTCACGTACCACTAGAGGGAGCTTGCAGGGAACTTGTGTACCACTAGAGGGAGCTCACGTACCACTAGAGGGAGCTCACGTACCACTACAGGGAGCTCACGTACCACTAGAGGGAGCTCACGTACCACTAGAGGGAGCTTGCAGGGAACTTGTGTACCACTAGAGGGAGCTCACGTACCACTAGAGGGAGCTCACGTACCACTAGATGGAGCTTGCAGGGAGCTCGTGTACCACTAGAGGGAGCTCACGTACCACTAGAGGGAGCTTGCAGGGAACTTGTGTACCACTAGAGGGAGCTCACGTACCACTAGAGGGAGCTTGCAGGGAACTTGTGTACCACTAGAGGGAGCTCACGTACAACTAGAGGGAGCTCACGTACCACTAGAGGGAGCTTGCAGGGAACTTGTGTACCACTAGAGGGAGCTCACGTACCACTAGATGGAGCTTGCAGGGAGCTCGTGTACCACTAGAGGGAGCTCACGTACCACTAGATGGAGCTTGCAGGGAACTTGTGTACCACTAGAGGGAGCTCACGTACCACTAGAGGGAGCTCACATACCACTAGAGGGAGCTCACGTACCACTAGAGGGAGCTCACGTACAACTAGAGGGAGCTCACGTACCACTAGAGGGAGCTTGCAGGGAACTTGTGTACCACTAGAGGGAGCTCACGTACCACTAGATGGAGCTTGCAGGGAGCTCGTGTACCACTAGAGGGAGCTCACGTACCACTAGATGGAGCTTGCAGGGAACTTGTGTACCACTAGAGGGAGCTCACGTACCACTAGAGGGAGCTCACATACCACTAGAGGGAGCTCACGTACCACTAGAGGGAGCTTGCAGGGAACTTGTGTACCACTAGAGGGAGCTCACGTACCACTAGAGGGAGCTCACGTACCACTAGAGGGAGCTCACGTACCACTAGAGGGAGCTTGCAGGGAACTTGTGTACCACTAGAGGGAGCTCACGTACCACTAGAGGGAGCTCACGTACCACTACAGGGAGCTCACGTACCACTAGAGGGAGCTCACGTACCACTAGAGGGAGCTTGCAGGGAACTTGTGTACCACTAGAGGGAGCTCACGTACCACTAGAGGGAGCTCACGTACCACTAGATGGAGCTTGCAGGGAGCTCGTGTACCACTAGAGGGAGCTCACGTACCACTAGATGGAGCTTGCAGGGAACTTGTGTACCACTAGAGGGAGCTCACGTACCACTAGAGGGAGCTTGCAGGGAACTTGTGTACCACTAGAGGGAGCTCACGTACCACTAGAGGGAGCTCACATACCACTAGAGGGTTCTCTACGACAAAGGTAGGAATGTTGTGTCTTCAAGTATAATTCTGTCAAGTAACGTTACGTCTGCTTTGATGACAAGATTCAGTTTTAGATCCTGTAATTATTCAGGGTCTCGGGGTTCCACAAGGTTCAATTTGTGGTTCTCTCAATTTGTTTTTAAGTTTATTTTGATTGGACAATGCACATTAATCAACATTTCTGTAAATGCGCCAGTCTTAGCCAGTCGGCTAATTTTCAACTGTAGTCCTAGTATGCCTGTCTTTATGGTGGGAAGAAACCGGAGCACCCGGAGGAAACCCACGCAAACACAGGGAGAACATGCAAACTCCACACAGAAAGGCCCGGAACGACCTGGATTCGAACCCAGAACCTTCTTGCTGTGATGCAGAAGTGCTAACCATCGTGCTGCCTTGTTTGTGTTTTGGAGTCCGACCAACAAACAATTCCTATTCAATTCCAGGTCTACTACTGATTTTCTGTTTTGGGCGTCCACAGCCGTTGCTCTGTTTGAGCTCCTCTACTGGTCTTGTTGGTTTGATCTCTCCTTGTTTTGAATTTAAGGTCTTTTACAACTGATTTTTTATGTCTTGTGGTTCTGCAGAGTTCAATTCAAGGTCCTCTGCTAATCTTCAGAATACTTTATTGATCCCCTCAGAAAAATAGATAAGTTGCAGTGGCTCACAGCCAAATTTAAAGGCCCAGTGTGTAACGTGTTTAGTTGTTCATTATCAAAATCTGTGTTGCCCGTTCACAAACTTGTCCTTTTACATGAATATTTACCACCACCATCAATTCCAAGTATTCCTTTTAGCTTGAAATTTTACATTTGCATTTGCATGAACTGGGGGTAGACACTACATATTCATGCTCCATCTTGAAATAGGTTAGCCGGTAAGGGACATACAGGACATACTGCTCCGCCTTTCACGTTTTCGCTGTCACATGATAAACTCACAGGTGCTGCTAATGCTGCTAACGGGTATCGTAGCTTCCCGGCCCCGGCAAGTTTGAAGAAGGAAACATGGAGGACCACATGTATTCAAAATCCAAATTTCAGGAACAGGAGTCTTCTTCTTCTTCGCCCAGAAAAAGGAGATTGAAAATAGCAAGAGACCGGCTCTTTGAAGCGTGAAGGCTACCGTAGCTGTAATACGTACTTTAAACTGTGTGGTGCGAGAGAGTTGATTGCGATATATGATCTCAACGCTGGATGGGAGAAATTCCTACAGATTGGACCTTTAAGGCAAAAATATGAGTAAGAAAAAACTAGTCAATAGGTGCATAAAGCAATGTAGAGCTAAAGTGCCAAAAATAGAAAAGTTAAGTAAGATTAGGTTGAAAAGATTATGTGGACATCTTCGTGTCTTGGTGTTCCACAGGGTTCAATTCAAGGTCCTCTGGTGATCTTCAGATGAACACCAAACGTTTGTTTTTAGTAGGGCTGTCAAACGATTACATTTTCTTAATTACGATTAATTGTTGAATTTCTATAGTTAATCGCGATTAATCACGTTTTATCACATGATTAAAATTCTATTATTTTGCATTTCAGAACAGTTTTTAAGTCCATATTAACAACGGAAAGCCATTCTTAGCAGTGACTCTTGATTGTGAATCAAATGAATGAAAAGAAAGTGACTTTATGAACTTGATTTTAAGATTTGTATTTGTTTATTATGTATTTAATCGTCACACATTTGAATCTAGAGTCAATGTTAGGGTTGGGTATTGTTTGGTTTGGATACCGGTGCTAAAGCGGTACTTTTAAAATGGTACCGGTGCCTTAACGGTGCCTGAACCAATACTTTTTAAGAAAGTTAAAAAAAAGAAGGGTAGTAAACAGTTTTACTAATTAAAGAATGACTTGTTTATTGCTAAGGCCACATCGTCCAAATTAAATGTTTAATAATAATGTAATCACTATAACAATAACTTATTTCACTAGTAAATAGCTGTTGAATGACAAAAAACAACCACCAGATGGGAAAAGGGCATTTAACAACAACTTTGAATGCACCACGAGGATGTAAATTACCAGTTTCATTGAATGCACCATCTGTGTTTTTCCGACAGCAGCAGCTGCAGATTGTTACATCCCGGTGTTGAATCCTCTACAGTGAAATACAGACAAACTTTACACCGTTTAGCGTTAGCTGTCAGCATTGTAACCGTGTTTAATCCAGCTACCAGCTAGCGGTAGGCTAACGTTAGCTGCTGTCGAGTATAGTGTTAACTAGCGTCACGTGCAGCGATGTTTCTGTTGCCTGTAACGTCTGTTTCAGAGCATCAGAGAGAAGTGCAGGCATATCAGTGGCACCAGAATGAGGCACCGAAATCCGCGTTGCTATTCCTGCAGCAGCAGGATGTGTTACGAGGAAGTACGGCAAAATAGTAGCCTGTTAGGCACGACGCAAAGCCGAGTGAAGTGAAAATAAATTAATAAATGCGATGCGGCATGCGATTAATACGATTAAAAAAATGAACGCATTATGCTCGGCCCTTAATCGCATCGTGGTTAACGCGTTAATGCTGACAGCCCTAGTTTTTAGACCACAATAGTGTTTAGAAGAGAATCTCATCTGTCGTCATAATGCATGTTTGGGATGGAGTTGCACTTCCTAAACAAGTCCATGAGCAAGGCAGGGTCTGTGGCTAGTTCAGATGTCTTTAATAAACTTAAAGCTGTAGAAGTTTTTAGACAGCAACGATTTCAACAAGAAAGACAAGGCTTGACAAGAAAGCATTGTTTAGTTTTATAGATATGGATGAAATGAAGTCAAGAAGACTTGTACATTTTCATGGGAACTGTAGTTCTTCATCTTTGTTTCACTCACAATCACAACGTTTACTCAATTTCTTTAGTAGTAAGTTCTGTAGTGGATCCTGATTTGTCTTAGAGTATGAAAAGTAAACCCCAGGAACACGATTCCCAGCTCCCGCTGGGCCGATTCTCCGACCAATCTCGCACTCCATTTTCCTCTCACTCGCGAACAAGACCCCAAGGTATTTAAACTCCTTCTCTTGGTGTTCCACAGGGTTCAAATCGAGGTCCTCGTCCGGTCTTTCAAGTTAAGAGAAACAAGGGAATCTCATGTGTCGCTGTCCTGATACATGTTGGTTCCTGGTAGTTTCCAGGTCAGAAACAGAACAGCTGCTGTGTGAAGTCGGCCAGTTGGCACCAACTTAACAAGACAAACGGTTTTCCTTTTTGTTTGTGCAGGAACGCTGAAGATCCACTACAACGCCGTCCACTTGAAGATCAAACATCGCTGCACGGTGGCCGGCTGCACCATGGTCTTCAGCTCGCTGCGCAGTCGAAACCGACACAGCGCCAACCCAAACCCACGGTTACATACGGCCGCCAGCAGGGACGCCGCACACACCCACAGAAACGCACACACGGGCTTAAACTCTGAAACACAAATACACAAGGACAAAAATACTCGTAAAGACACGTGCGAGGAAAAAGATATCAGTGACACACTTTGGCACCAGGATGAAGAAGCAAACACACTTGTACGCGCACACACCCTGAGACACAGGCTAAACGGTCATTCAAAACCCCGTAATGGTTGCCAGGACGACATACGCCTTCAAGCCGACTCCCCTCCTCCTCCTCCTCACCCTCTGCCCCAGACTCTGAGCCAGGATGCCAACAAAAACGTCACCATGGACGGATCCAACACTGTCAGAAAAAGAGGTACAGTACAGGTCCATTTTTGTTCCCTAAGGTACAAACTTAGCAAATGTTCCCTTAAAAGTACAAAAATGCACCTTTAAGGTACAATTATGCACCTTCCATTAAAGGTCCCATGGCATAAAAATGTGACTTTATGAGGTTTTTTAACATTAATATGAGTTCCCCCAGCCTGCCTATGGTCCCCCAGTGGCTAGAAATGGTGATAGGTGTAAACCGAGCCCTGGGTATCCTGCTCTGCCTTTGAGAAAATGAAAGCTCAGATGGGCCAATCAGGAATCTTCCCTTTATGACGTCATAAGGAGAAAGGTTACCTCCCCTTTCTCTGCTTTGCCCGCCCAGAGAATTTGGCCCACCCATGAGAGAGAGAGACATCATGGCTTGAAAACAAGCGAAGCATGGTAGTTGGTCGAGGCCACACCCCCACCCTCCACCTTGCCCCCCCCCCTCCTCTCCTCCTCAATAGCATTTAAAGCTACAGACACAGAAATGGCACATCCTAAGGAAAGCTCATTGTGGGACTGGCTCTAGTCAACAGGTTCTCACACTCATCTCGTAAAATACGGACGCTTGGTCAGGTGCCTTTGTCGTTCTTATTGACGCTAAAAGTCTCCTTTAGCGCTATAAGTAAACATGCTTGGTCGGGACTATTGCCGTCCCCTTTAGCGCTATAAGTAAAAGTGCTTGGTCGGGACTATCGCCGTCCCCTTTAGCGCTATAAGTAAACGCGCTTGGTCGAGACTATTGCCGTCCCTTTAGCGCTATAAGTAAACGTGCTTGGTCGAGACTATCGCCGTCCCCTTTAGTGCTATAAGTAAACGTGCTTGGTCGGGACTATCGCCGTCCCCTTTAGCGCTATAAGTAAACATGCTTGGTCGAGACTATTGCCGTCCCTTTAGCGCTATAAGTAAACATGCTTGGTCGAGACTATTGCCGTCCCTTTAGCGCTATAAGTAAACGCGCTTGGTCGGGACTATTGCCGTCCCTTTTGACGCAGTTATGTTAAGGAAAAGGTCGTGGGTGGGCGTACGGTTCTGTGACACGCGGGAGGAAAATAAAAAGCGACTATAGCAAGCGTGACAAGCGGGATGCGAACCCCGCTCTCCTGGGTGAAAGTCCTGTGTTTGTTTGACCCATCCACCACCCCAACCAACCTCCATACGCGGAAATTCGCCCTTACATACTACTCGCTAAATCCTCTCTAACTGCTGCTCTCCCAAGTGCGTTACACAAACACGCTGAAAGACGCCTTTTTCGTCACATCAGACGCTGACGGCCACTGTCCAAACGTCCTTATTTTACGAGTTCGGAATGAGAACGGGTTGCTCTAGTAGCTGTAATTCTGCACCAAGGCTGAATTGC
>NC_050189.1:18747447-18827447 GCF_008315115.2 Sander lucioperca
TGATAATCTACACGTTTTTCTTGCAGTAGTTTTTCTACAATAAGCCGTGGTAAAAGTTACTATAATCCGTTCAAGGAGCTAGTTATCTAGCTTCCACTTTATAAACAGCTAGCTAACCATAGCAGCTAACGTTAACGTCTACTTTAGCGATGTTTAACGTTACATAACGTTAGCAATATATCTTGTGTAGAATCCGGCAGAGCAGAGGACCGGCAGAGCAGAGGGAAGTGTCAGGGAGCAGAGACAAACTATTTAGCTAGATGAAGTGAGCTGGTTTGACCATTGAGATGGGATATGCTCGCTAGCTTCACCGCGGTCGTGTGTGGCCGTGCACTAGCTAGTGCGGGCTGCGGGCGAGAGGTCGAGGGGTGTGGCGATGACATCATCGATACGATAAAAAAAAACGGCTTCACCATCCAGACGAAGCCAAAAGAGAGCCGTTGTCGAATTTTTCCACCCTGGGACCCGGTTTCAACAAAGTGCGTTTTCAGGCCGTGCGTTTACTGGATTCATGTGGACGAGGGGCCCAAACGATGCTAAAAATGTGCGTTTGCACCAAAAAAACGTTTCCGTGTGGATGGCACCTATATTTGATTATAAGAAATGTTGAGTCACGTTTAGAAAGGGGGGCTGTCTTTCTATCTCACTGGAGATGCATATATATATATATATATATACTGTGTGCTTTTTCTTATTCGTTGAAGACACTTTTCCACACGGGGCTGCTGTGCTTTTTGTGAAATCGTGTTACTCCTATATTTGCAAATATATTTATAATAAAATACAAAAACCTAACTTCTTCGACTGTTCTTTTATATTTGTTTCACAGTTCTATTAAGATCTAAAACATCTACACCTGCTGCATCGAAAAACTTCCACCACAACACATTAATGAAGTAAACAGTGACTGCCGTACCTGAAGTTGCTGCATTTTGGCTGCTGTCTGTAGATTCCTTCATCACAACTCGTATTCTTCCGGATGTTTCATACCAGATGTTGTAACACCGGTGATGTTGTGTATAGTTTAGGGTCCTCGCCACCACCAGACTAATCAGCATTGCAGATTGAACATGTAGCTGGACTTGAATGGCCTTCTTTTGACTGAAAGTACTGCCAAACTACACTTTTTCTGCTCACACCATTTTCACTTTCTCACAGCCTACTGCATTGAACGCTCCACCTACGTAAACACCTTCCCGTAATCGACGACGCCGTCATTACGTCGACCAGCGTAGCGCACATAGTGCAAACGTAGGGTTCGGTGCGGTAACCGAACCCTGTCAAAAAGCCCAATATTTGGGTGAATCCTGGATTCGGTGCATCCCTGCACAAAATGGTAGGTTGGTTGGTTGGTTGGTTGCTAGGTAGGTTGGTTGGTAGGTAGGTTGGTAGGTTGGTAGGTAGGTAGGTAGGTTGGTAGGTTGGTTGGTTGCTAGGTAGGTTGGTAGGTTGGTTGGTAGGTAGGTTGGTAGGTTGGTAGGTAGGTTGGTTGGTTGGTTGGTAGGTAGGTAGGTAGGTAGGTAGGTTGTTTGGTTGGTTGGTAGGTAGGTTGGTTGGTAGGTAGGTAGGTAGGTTGGTAGGTAGGTTGGTTGGTTGGTTGGTAGGTAGGTAGGTAGGTAGGTAGGTAGGTAGGTTGGTTGGTAGGTAGGTAGGTAGGTAGGTTGGTTGGTTGGTTGGTTGGTTGGTTGGTTGGTAGGTTGGTAGGTAGGTAGGTAGGTAGGTTGGTTGGTTGCTAGGTAGGTTGGTTGGTTGGTAGGTAGGTTGGTTGGTTGGTTGCTAGGTAGGTTGGTTGGTAGGTAGGTAGGTAGGTTGGTAGGTTGGTAGGTTGGTTGGTTGCTAGGTAGGTAGGTAGGTTGGTTGGTTGGTAGGTAGGTTGGTTGGTTGGTAGGTAGGTAGGTAGGTAGGTTGGTTGGTAGGTAGGTTGGTTGGTTGGTAGGTTGGTAGGTTGGTAGGTTGGTTGGTTGCTAGGTAGGTAGGTTGGTTGGTTGGTTGGTTGGTAGGTAGGTTGGTTGGTTGGTTGGTTGGTTGGTTGGTTGGTAGGTAGGTAGGTTGGTTGGTTGGTTGGTTGGTTGGTTGGTTGGTTGGTTGGTTGGTTGGTAGGTAGGTCCCAAAAAATGGGAAATAACGGTGTTGCAGCAGCAAAATATCAGACACACAGCACACATACAGAGTAAACATTAAATAACAGGAAACAATATACATGAAATAATAATAGAATTCTACACAAGCAATATTTAAAATACATACAATTTGGAAATAAAATGTACAACTGTTTCAATAGATATAGATAAACTTAATGTGGAAGTTGGGGAGTAAAAATGTACAACTGTTTCACAGTTATCTTGTAGTTTGGGCTTTTACCCTTTAATGCCAGGATCAGACTACACGATGTCACTATGTCAGATATATTGCCAGTAAATCTTGCTGTGTCTTGGACAGAAGTATGACACCGAACAGCCCCCAGACAGATTATCGCGTTCTGTCGTGACGATCACGCGCCAGTTCACAGGTCGACGCTTTAGTGGAGCCGCAGCCTCTTAAAAAATTCACGAAAATCTTTTTAAACTGACGTTTGTCGATCTGAACAAAGACAGATTCAGCAACTGCACGGCCTATTTCTCGCTTGAAATGTTTTCAGAAACTTGTTTTCAGTCCCTCCAGAAAAACGCGATTATGCGATCTCATAATTCAATACATAATCCGCCAAAGTCTGCATATTTATGCGGGGAGGGGCGCGTTTTTTCAAATACGCCGCACTTTTGCCGCATAAATTGCCGATTTCCGCGCAAAATATGCGGGGCTTGTATGATTTCATAATCCCCACATTTTCGTTGCAAAAAAGTCACACATATCTTAGCAGAAAGTTGAAAAATGTTGCGTTTACTTCACACAAGAGCAGCCATTTCCCCCTGTCGCCATGGGAACGTTATGAAGTGACGTAATTACGCGACGTGAACATCATCAAAAAGCTGTAAACCCCGCGATGAAACCGCAGTTTTTGCAAGTTCCCGCAATTTCATTGCATAAAATTGCATAAATATCCCGCATATTCCATCACATTTTTTAAGAAAACGTGCCGCATAATCAAGGATTTTTGCCCGCAACAATCACAAAAACACTCCGCATTTTTCTGGAAGGACTGTGTTTTGGTGAACTATTTTCTTAAAATATCAGGTTGTTTTCCAAACGAGCCGCCGTTAAGGTCTGTTTTGAAATCCGGGTGCCCCACGTGACACAATCGTCCAATCAGCTGCAGCCATTGTGATTCTAAGTGAAAAGAAACCGATAACGGCTAATGGCGAGCCCACTAGCGTGCAGTACTGGGAAGCAAGTTTGTCGCTTTTTTCAAAGTTATTTTCACTGTTTTTGAGGTTTGTCACCTTTTTTTGAAGGTTTTGTTGTTTGTTTTGATCTAATCTTTCCTTCTTCCTTCCTTTTTTCTACTGTCGTTTTTCAAAGTGTTTTTTCTGTTTGTTTTGACCTCTTGTTTTGTTTTTTAAATTTTGTCACTTTTTTTAGAATTTTTTTTCTGTTTTTTTCTGTTTTTTGTCGCTTATTTGAATTTCACTTTTGTCACCCTAGTGTTGCCTTCCTTCTTTCTACTGTGTTTCTTTTGAAGTTTTTAATTACTATTTCCGACCTATTCTTGTCTTCCTTCCTTCTTTCTACCATCTTTTTCCAAGTTTTTGTCTCCTTTTCTCATCATTTAAATGTTTTCCAGGTCCAAGGCTGTAGTTTAGTAAATCTATCGCTGTTATCACTGTATTCTTCCTCTTTACAGAGACTTTTTTTTCGGTACATGGCTTAAAAAAGTAGAGATGCACCGATAGACCGGCCGGTGACCGGAATTGGCCGGTTTTCACGTGCTCGGCCATGACCGGCGACCGGCAGGTCAGTCTGACATATGGTGATTTCATGCCGGTCAACGCTCCAATTAACTGACAACATAAGTTATACCAGTTACAGTTCTCAAGGACGGACGCACACACGGACGCCACAGCACGGCCTCTTTTTCCTTTCTCTCAACTTTTCCTCCGTGTGTGGCGCGTACCCGCTCGCGGTGTGAAGCGCGTGTCGGCGCTATTCTCGCACATGTAGGAACCTGGTGAATTAACCTGCAACATGTCAGCTGTTTGGGAATTCTTCAGCGTGTGTGCAGAAGATAACAAGTTTGCAATATGCAACACCTGCAAGGAGAAAGTAGGGCGAGGAGGGACGACACCAAAAACCAAAATCACATTTCTTTAGTTGGATATTGGACGTGAAAAGAAGGAAATGGTTCTAACGTTGCACTTTAGATGTGTGTGAATTTTATATAGTTCTTTTTTATAGTGATCCATTATCTGTTCAAAACTGTTCCTATGTTCTGTGCAAAATGTTCTATTAAAGAAAAGATAGAAAATAAATATTTGTGTGTGCTGTAAAGTGGTTAGAAAAAATTTAATCGGAAAGTTGTAATCGGTGCATCTCTATAAAAAAGTTTGAGGACCACTGGTTTAAACTAATCGATTAATCAGTTATATTCAAATGCTAGATCCCAGGTGGAAATAATAATACATCCAACCTCTTAATTTTTCCAAATACAAAAGGGATCTCGGGCCGGCGAGGATGATAGTCGTCCTCCACAAACGAAAGACACCGAAGACTCTCTGTCCACCGCTGCCATGGTGACGTGTGATGAAACCAGACTTCAAACGAGGTAACTCAAATGAAATGTCAACGGTCACAGTTAAGAGGTGAAACCTTCACTCGAGTGGCTAAAAGTATGTGGACACCTGAACATCACAGCTGAACATGTGATCCAAAACCATGTGTATATCCAACATTTGGTTCGCCTGGTCTCCTGTGTAATAATGCTCGTATAACCTCAACCCCGTAACGCACAATCAAGTTAAGGCGCTGACACACCAACCCGATTATCCAGCCCGGTCTCACGGCAGTTAGTGTAAATGTCACGTTATTTTTAATCTATTGATACGTGTTCACGGGGACGTTTTTCTCGTTTTTTACGTGGTGGCCAGCGTGAAAATGTGAAGTAATGTATTTCAATGGGAAGCATATTTCGTGGTCACAGCACGGAAATGGTAGGGAGTAGTATAAAGAGCCGAAAATCCGCGTAGGGAGGTTGGTCGGTGGGGTGGATGGGTCAAACAACACAGGACTTTAACCCGGGCGAGCGGGGATCGCGTCCCGCGTGTGGCGTTTTGTTTCCCGTAGTCTTCCTAATCACAATCGTCCCCAGCGGCCGTCTCCCGGCGTGTGAGGCGCCCTTTCCCTGTAGTGTTTTTCCTAAACCCAACCTCCGCCATCCCGTTGTTGTGGCGCTTCCCCAGCGGCCGTCCCCAGCGGCCATCTCCCGGCGTGTGAGGCGTCCTTCCCCGGAAATGGCGGGTTAGCCATTTCCGGGTTAGCACTCCACCAATGAGATTGGTCATTGGTTAGACTAGTCTCTCAAAATCTGCCGAAAATCTTTTAAACTAACCTTTGTCGATCTGAAATGAAGACAGATTCAGCAGCTGCACGGCCTATTTCTCTCTTAAAATGTTTTCAGAAACACGTTTCGGTGAAATATCTTCGTAAAATATGCGATCGTATTCCGAACGAGCCGCCATTATGCTCGGTTGTAAAATCCGGGAGCAGCCAGACCCACGTGACGTGTTCGTCCAATCAGCTGCTGGTTTACATTTTTTGGGCAACAATACAGATTAGCGCCGCCTACTGTTATCGAGACGTATTACGTTTCGTGCACGAGCAGAACGTACGCTCAAGTCGGCGTTGCTTCAGTGTGTTCTGAGGCACTTTTTGGACCAACTTGGGGAGGCAGTCAGTCCGACTGCCTTTTCTGCCGAAGGTCAGCAGTCGGGTTGGAGTGTCGGAGCCTTTAGAGATGTCATTGTTTTCAGGACAACCTGGGCTATTAGGATATGTATGCTGCAAGGATGTCACATGAATGTCTAAATTGTTATAGGACTATAAAGACAAAAGAAAAGACTAAATGGAAATGTATTGATCACCATGAATCATACAGAGAACAATAATATGTAAAATCGTTCTCCCAAGTTAGAGGGGGTACTTTCCATAAAATCATCTCTCAATGCAAATCAAACCAGCTATTAGGGTAACTGAAATAAAACCATGCCAATATCTAGGTATGGTGAAGGGTATGTGATGATGTGGGGGTATGGTGAAGGGTATGTGATGATGTGGGGGTATGGTGAAGGGTATGTGATGATGTGGGGACCAAGGGAACTTTATCAGGATGCATAGTATCCTGGATCCATGAAATAACTGGCCTTTCAAAATAAAAGTCTGCCTGCCTCTATGGGAATTTAACATAGGGGTGTACTGACTTATGCCCCCTGTATTTTAAGGAAAAACATTTATTTATTTACGATACATTATTCATTCACAAAGAAAATTTGTGTCCTTAAAGGTTGGATTTTTCCTATTTTTTTTAATTTAGGCATTAAGATCAATTTCCTAAAGATGATTTTTTTTATTCCTCTTTTTAGTCAACTTTAGCATGGGTGTCCTAATTTGTTCTTATGACTGTATGTATGTAGGCTTGGTTTTAGGCACAACAAAAGAGACTGCTGTACCAGCTAGAAAAGATGTTCACATACTTTTAGTTGTACAGTGTTGTATCACCTACCGCAACATAAATTTAAACACCTCACCCCTTTTTTCATCCCCTTAATTTTTGCTCTTGGTTTCCCCCCCAGCGTCCCTGTACAGGAGGTCGAAGGCAGCGGAGTAGACGTCATGTCCGTCAGCTCAACATCGCAAAAACAAGACATGGAAACAGAGGAGGCTGATCACGAGGAGCGTGGGATATCAGAGCCAGCTGAAAGTAAAGACCACGACAGCGATGATGGTGAAAGAGAAGAAGCGAATGACAGGGACGACGATTGGAAACCAGACAAAAGCGATGTAAAGCTGAAAGAAAGTGACTCTAAACAGCGGCCAAAGACGACAAAGAAACAAAAGGCCAGACGTTCTGGTGTTAAGAGCACAAAGTCAAAGACTGAGAACAGCGATGATGTTTTCTCCTGCAAAGTCTGCGGAGCTCTGCACAAATCAGAAGTCACATTCGTCAAACATGCCTGGACTCACATGGACGATGCAGGAAGTCTCTGTGGAGTGTGCGGAGAGCTTTCGGAGTCCGCGGAGGCGTTGAAGGATCATCTTCAAAGTTACCACAAAACTGACGACTGCGGAGAGTCTTTCCTCAGCCTCGATGAGCATGTTGCTGCCCACTCGAGGGAGACACCGTACGAATGCGATGTCTGCCATGACGTTTTCGCGTTGAGTTTGTCCCTGGAGAATCACCGGAAACTCCACGAGGCGGGGACACCATACAAATGTTACACTTGCCACAAAGTGTTCGCTAAGAAGGAACACTTAAAAGCTCACTGCGTGACTCACACCAACAAAAAGAAGCAGCTCTGCGGCGTGTGCGGCAAATCCCTCAGCGACTATAGGTCTCTATCCCGCCACAAGCTGACGCACTCCGGGGAGCGGCCTCACAGCTGTCGGGTTTGCGGGAGTCGTTTCAAACTTCCAGGGACGCTGAGACAACACGAGAAGATTCACACGGACCGAGAGAGATCGTACCTCTGCGACGTTTGCTGCAAGATGTTCATGACGAGCAAGCAGCTGCAGATCCACATGAGAATGCACACCAACGAGAAGCCCTACCACTGCGGCGAATGCGGCAGGGGCTTCAGCACCAAGGGACCGCTGACGGTTCACATGCGGATCCACACCGGAGAGACACCGTACAGCTGCCCGGACTGTGGCTGGGCCTTCAAACGCAAGGTTAATCTGGATAACCACGTGACGGTGCATTCAGGCCTCAAACCGTTTGTTTGCGTGACTTGTGGGAAAGCGTGCGCCCGTAAAGCATATTTAAAAGTCCACATGAGAACCCACAATGGGGAGAGACCGTACAAGTGTAAACTCTGTGACAAGGCTTTCACTCAGAGCCACTGTCTGAAAACACACATGAAGAGCCACCTGGTGGCCAACGCTGCACTGTGACACTGACAATAAGGGATGCCACGATACCAGAATGTGTGTTTTCAACAGCAGTACTTGTGAAATTCCACGATTCTCGATACCCAATTCGTTACCACGGTAAAAACAAGGGCTGGGTATCGGTCGAGCCGTTAGAGTGCACGGAGATGATGCACTATTAAAGGAGAACTATGCAGTTGTTTTAGCTTAATATCCCTTAACTGAACAGCTTTGGAGTCATTGGAATGGTTATATGACTTTTTTCAGGTTGAATGGTGGTCGTCTCGCTTCCCTCTTAGCGCCTGTGAGCGGAAAAAACACCCTTGCAACTTTTGACGTCAGGAAGTATCGCGTGATATCAGGTCTCGCGATGTAACAAATTGCTTCACGGCACTGCACACATACCCGCCGCTACACGCCCCCATACAGTTACCGGCTAGCTATAAGATGTGGGGGTGGTGATGGCGCAGTAGATATGTCACATGCCTTTGGTGTGGGAGATCCGGGTTCGATTCCCACTGTGATACATCAACCAATGTGTCCCTGAGCAAGACACTTAACCCCTAGTTACTCCAGAGGTGTGCGACCTCTGTCAAACATAGCAACTGTAAGTCGCTTTGGATAAAAGCGTCAGCCAAATGACATGTAATGTAATGTAATGTAATAAAAGAACAAGGTAGCGATGGAGTTTTTCACATTGTCGTCATGGCTGATCTGACAAAAAAGAAACAGAAAGCTAGGAAAGCATTGTCGGAGGAACTGAGCGAGGAGTCAGACACAAGGAAACATCAGACCTGCTTTTTCAGAATGGCGAGAACTGAGACAAACAGTTCTCGCCATAAGGCCATTGTAGGAAAAAAGAATAATGTTACATGTTAATAATGTTGAAGAAATGCACATGACCAGAGGGAGAAGATGGGAGGGGGGAGAGTCGCCAACAAGTTTTTACGACAGCGTTGCCAAATATCTATTCCGAAGCTGTAGGTGGAGCTCTATAGAGAAACCTGCGAGCAAAAAGCGACCACCATCAGCACCATCTTTTCTCCTGAAATCCCTACTAACAATGACCAAATTTATATGTAAATCGTCTCCTGTGAGACTGTATGTATTCTTCAAGTTATGTAAAGAAAGGCTCCTGTACGCTGTGCAAAGTTCATTGCATGTCACGCTGTGCGAGATGGCTCAAATAAAATCTTCAGTCCGTACAATCTCAGTTTTGAGGCTGTCAGATGCTGAAATTAAAAGCTGGTAAACTGTAGTGTTATGATGTACAGTATGTACGTAGTAAATAATGAGACTTTGGGCCCTATTTTAACGATCTGAAACGCAAGTATCAAACGCCAAACGCAAGTAACTTTGTGGGTGGATCTGTTTCTATTATACCGGCGGGATAATGAGTGGTCTGAAGTAGTAGTAGCTACATTACTCATAGGTGTGGTTTGGGCGTAACGTGCAATAAACCAATCAGAGCATCATCTCACATTCCCTTTAAAAGCAGGCACGCTTGTTCCACGCTCTTGATACATCCATGAGCGCACGCCAGGAGCATTTCACAGCCGAGGAGACCGACGTTTGCTATTGATTTTTTTTTTGACAAAATGTAAATAAAGAAATGTCACAAAAACATACTTACCGATGTTTTGGGCTCACTCTCAATGAATCACAAGGTTATGAATGCATGGTGATATTTTTGTAATATAGTCTAACATTAGATCGGGATTACCTCACTATAGACGATGCAGCTCTTCTGTCTCTCCTCTCCCGTGCTGCTGCTGGGGCATTTGGGTTAAGTGGCATCGGCACATGCAGTTCAACATCACATCTCCTTAAGTCCTCTAATATTTCCTCATTTCTGTCATCAACACATCCATGATTGATGGAAATGTGTAAAACAAGGTGAAAAATGGGAACTGCTGGGTCCGTGAGATGATAGAAGCACAGTGTATGCGCGGTGTGCACACTCTACATTTTGGCCAAGCATGCGCCCTTACAATAGCATCTGAATAACATGCCATTGACTTTTTTCCTGGTCTGTGGCGAAATTGTTTTCTTAAACTGCTAAATAGCACTAGGGAACATTTGCGCCGGAACACCCAGGGAGCGCAAATTCATTCCCTAATTTACCGACGTGAGTCTGTGGAGGGAAAAGTCCGCTGTGTGCCGGGTGCAAAATAGGAATGATACATGCATCTGTGTACAAAGTCAATTGCGCTGGGTGCAAGATAGAGCCCTAGGAGTCTACGGCCATACAAGCGGCTCTGTGAGCTGTGCTTAACCACAGCGGTGCTTTGGTCCGGAATGAGTCAAGATGCCATTCTTAAGAACTCACTTGTTCAAGCATGACAAAGGGGGGATTTATGCTTTATTGGCAGTGTTTTATACAAGGATTTTGAGTTTATGATAGAGCACATTTCAATAATGTGGATTACCTGGTTTATTAACCTCCCCTCCTGCAATAAAAATCAGTGCCCAGCACCTTCTCCAAGCTTTCAGAATCAGAATCAGAAATACTTTAATAATCCCAGGGGGAAATAATTTTTGTTACAACTCCAGATATACAAACAACATATATTATCCAGACTTTAACATATATATTAAAAACAAATATACAGTAATAATATATAAAAGATCAAATTTGAGGAGTTTATGAACTTCATATGAACTCTGATGTCATTATCCAGTGACACACATTTGCATTAGGCACACAGAAAATCTGTTTATGCTCTAATTTGACTGAAGACAACATTACTTCTGTTTTGCATTTTTCTTTCCAGCCCTGGTCATAGACAGGAAACTGTGTCAGATGACTAACAAACTGGCTACTTTTTAACCATCATTGTGAGGAACATGTTCAAAATTCAAAATTGTATCAAGTATCAAACATTTACAATAAAGCAAATATAAATAAGCCTTTACATATTTGCCTATTACACACACTTTTCTTTCCTCGTTGGATTTACTACAGTTGTAGCAGTCTTGGTCACACCGATTTGCACCGATCCGATACCACGTAATAAAGCCCTAAAGAAAATCTAGTTAAAGTAGTTTATTTATGTTCTTTTCCCGTTATAACTGACTGTCAAACTGGATAATAAAAGAAAGTTCTGTGGCATTCACTGTTTGTGTTTGTTCATGTTTCACAAAGAGTTTAACCTGAGCCAGACCGACAACAAAGATAGAAATCATATCACATCCAGGGATAGTAGTATACAGCTGTTATACATCATATCATCATACAGAGATAGTAGTATACAGCTGTTATACATCATATCATCCATACAGAGATAGTAGTATACAGCTGTTATACATCATATCATCATACAGAGATAGTAGTATACAGCTGTTATACATCATATCATCCATACAGGGATAGTAGTATACAGCTGTTATACATCATATCATCCATACAGGGATAGTAGTATACAGCTGTTATACATCATATCATCATACAGAGATAGTAGTATACAGCTGTTATACATCATATCATCCATACAGGGATAGTAGTATACAGCTGTTATACATCATATCATCCATACAGGGATAGTAGTATTCAGTTGTTAAAACATAATAAAATATATGACACACTGGTATCGGATCGGTACTCGGTATCGGGACGTAAAAAATGGTATCGGGCCATCTCTAATACAGACTATCATTTTTCGGTATCTATTGTCTAACTGTTGTGGTTGATGGTCCTGAATCATGCATTTTTGCATTTAGTAATGGGGTTCCGCAGGGCTCTATTCTTGGTCCCTTACTATTTACATATTAAATAACATTATTCATCCAAATCAGTGCTGCTATGTCGGTTTTTATGCAGATGACACGCTTTTATACCTGTTTGGTTGTTGAGCAGGACTGTTTTTTTTGTAATTCATATTTAATGATTCTTTCTTTTAAGGTTAATTATAACAGGCAACGAGACAATGAAAACACAAACAGAGCAAAATATTATATTATGTATTCCTTCATTTAAATACAGTGATGTCATATATCATTATACCAAAGACTTTGTACTACACTATAGTGTAAGATACATTAGTGATCAGTGCACACATAAGTTCCTTATCTTAAACATCTTAAACTTTCCTAAACACTCAAATTAATTTCCAAACTGTAAATAAAAGTTAACAGCTGTATTTACAATGTTGTCAACAATGTTGCAATTATGATCTATGGTTCATTTAACCAGTCCATTAAGATTTGACAGGATTAAAATGACCCATAAACAAAGAGGTGTGTATTCAAATCACATCCTGTCATTTAGCCCAGCACACCTACCACACATGCGTCTGTATGTGTTTGTGGTTATGGCTGTGTTTTAATCACACCTGTGACTCCAGTTTTGGATCATATTTCTCACCAAATGTTCTCATAAGATCACATTATAAATATTTTGTTGTCCATGACAATCTAATATGCAGTCGGTACGATAATGCAGGGTGGGACTGCTTTATTTTCCAAATAATTAATATTATTAAAAATACACATTTAGCTTGACTTCGACATTCAGTGGTATCAAATATGACATATTAGTTCAGGTTTTGATATGCCTTGTTAAGATTGCCATAATATTTTTGAAATTATTGTCTCATTATCTTTGTCATGGATCCAGTACTTTGGTTTGGATCATATTTAATATGATATTTATATATATTTAATATATTTAATAGAGAATGCCTCATTTGCATATTTGAACATAACATTGCAGAAAACTTGTAATTTTGTTTTTGTCTTAACGTCAGTAATCAACTAGGGAAGTTTCATGTATCATCTATCATCTATTAGTTAATTTGTTTTTAGCATATTCTCCTGCTGTGTCTACCCCTAAATGAGATAATTATGCTAATTACTAAATTGCCCAAAATGCAACTTTTAGCAACCAAGCTTAATTTCATCCACTAGGGCTGTAGATGATATTTCAATCATAAAAGTTCATAGGAAACAACATTTCTAGGTTGAAATTTTTTTAGTTTTTCCAGTAGACTATAATGGTTAAGTTTTTATGCAGATGACACCATTCTATGTGTGCATGGTTCCACTACAAACATTCATCTTAACATCTTCCTGTAGCTTTCCACTAAAACTTTAAATGGTTCCCATATGACTCTTGCTGACTCATACGAATACCTGACAACAGACTTTTTGTTCAAGATATAAATTCAACATTTACCACATCTAAAACAATTATTAGAATTAAAGATTAAAGATTCTACTAGAACATGTTTACATGCTTTAATGTTCAAAAAAACGTTTTATTTTTCTCATACTGCCCATTGCTGCTACACCTGTATTCACCCTCCGTCTGAGACGCTCTGTTGGAGCAACTGTCTCTTTAAGCTCCCCTCCCAATCCCAGTCTTTTCTGATTGGTCAGCGTTTCAGGATCTCCGTGAGTTCCTGGAGGTCAATTTTCTTTTCCTACTGTGGCCACGCCAAGACCTGCCCTTCAATAGCAACTTGATTGGTTGGGGTTAGGCATTGACCTCGAGTGGTTAAGGTTAGGATAGGCGATTGGTCAGGGGATAGGACCTGTACATATTGGGATACGTTACCTTGCGTAAGCATGGATGCCTGGCAAATAGTAGTGTGTGAATGCTATTGAAGGGCGTCGCCATAGTAGGAAAAAAGATATATCGCTTCCTGGAATCGCTGCATCTGTGGTTTGTTGTTGCACTCCACATCCAAAACAATTATTAGAATTATTTTTGAAATATTTCAATTCAATTTCAATTCAGTTTTATTTATAATATCACATCTTAACAGGACACTGTTACAGATAGAGTAGGTCTAACCTACACTACCTTGACTCTATAATTTAAACTCGATATGATACTCTCATGTAATCCTACTCTTGTCCTGATTCAGTTTTTTATTTCAAACATGGTAATTTCCCTTCCCGGTGTAGAAACAGCAAAGGTAAAAACAAACTGCTGGGCAAATCGAACCACAATACAGACATCAACAGCACACATGTGTTGGAGCTCTGACCTGTTGTGTTTGATATCACATATGCCATCAGATTCCCCCCAAACTTAAACAACAGCACTCCCATTATAGCAATTATGGTGTGAAAAGCCCTCTGCTTTGATTTGTCAACCCGCTCCCTGTTCCCACCCGCTTCCCCCGGCCCTGGGCGCTTAAGAGCACAGAGAACCCAAATGCTGCAGAAAGAGATGACAACGAGGAAGAAAACCCTAATGCAGAAAAAAAAGATTATGTTGATCTCATCGCTGGCAAGATAAGATACAGCCAGAATTCCAAAGCACAGTAACCAAACACATCCAGTGGTGATGTTTCTGATCCTGACCCCACCCGCCTGTCTATGTCTCATGTAGACGATGGGGTGAACAACAGCCACGTAGCGCTCCACACAGCTCAGGACGTGAAACAGAGCCTGTCCGATGGTGGTGAAGCCCAAGACATTTAACCCTACATTCATCATCACTGAGCACTTGATGTAGTTGCCACGAATGTAAGAAGTGAACCCCAAGAATTCAGCCAGCTGCATGACGATGGAGTGATAGGTGAAGACGTCAGAATTACTTTTAGCCGTGGAAGCAGAGCGCTGTTTCCTCCACTGTTGGTAACCCAGGTAGAGGACGAAGATGAGGACAGGAAGGAGCAGGATAGAGGTGATGGAGTAAGTAAAGAATATGAAGATGGTCATTCCAGAACTAAAGCAGGAATAGAGGGAGGAGTTGGAGGAAACGTTGTGAGGAAGAATAGTGGGATCAGCAAAGGAAGAGGAGTTGACTGACATGTTTATATACATGGGGGCCTGAAAAGGAGGAGAGGCATGGAGGGGACAAAAGTTGGAGTTGAAGAGAGACAGAATGTTAAAATTACATAAATAATCTTGCTCACAAAAGGTTGATCAGTTATCATTAAAAGAGAGAATTCAATTTCATCAGCAATTTAAAGGTGACCTTATACTATTTTCAGATTCATACTTGCATTTTGTGATTCTACTAGAACATGCTTTAATGTTCAAAAAACATTTTATTTTTCTCATACTGCCCATTGCTGCTACACCTGTATTCACCCTCCGTCTGAGACACTCTTTTGGAGCAACTGTCTCTTTAAGCCCCCCTTTTTTTTCCTACTGTGGCCACGCCAAGACCTGCCCTTCAATAGCAGCTCGATTGGTTGGGGTTAGGCATTGACCTCGAGTGGTTAATGTTAGGATAGCTGATTGGTCAAGGGATAGGACCTGTACAAATCGGGTTACGTTACCTTGCGTAAGCATGGATGCCTGGCCAATAGTAGTGTGTGAATGCTATTGAAGGGCGTGGCCATAGTAGGAAAAAGAATATCTCTTCCTGGAATCTCTGCGTCTGTGGTTTGTTGTTGCACTCTGTTGCAGCCGGAGACTGACTGTAAGGGAGTATATAGCAGGACTTTGTACTGTGACAAACCACCAACAAACTACTACTGTTCCAGCAGTAACATGACTGTAATGGAATAGAGCAGCACTTTCTAATGTCAAAAATCACAGATAAAGCAAATACTGCACAACCAGACATGTTCCAGCATTAATGTGACCCGAATTTGGGGAGAAATTAACAACATTGGCAGTAAAAATTACAGCTTTGTCTGACTTAGCATGTAGCTACTTGTGACAATGTAAACACTGCAGTAGCCTAAAGGCGCTGACACACCAACCCGATTATCGGCCGTCGGACAGTCTGGCGAGGTCAGTGACTCGAGTCTGTTCAGTGTGTTCCGTGCCGTCATCAGTCAGAGGAGCCGTCGGCTTTAATTTGGGCCGATTTGACATGTTGAATCGAAAGGCGGGAAATCGGACTCAATGACCAGTCTGATTGATGGAGCGCTAACCCGGAAACGACGAGCGGGATGAGCCTGACGAACACCTCTCAAAATCTGACGAAAATCTTTTAAACTGACCTTTGTCGATCTGAAATGAAGACAGATTCAGCAACTGCACGGCCTATTTCTCGCTTAAAATGTTTTCAGAAACACGTTTCGTGAACTATTTTGGTAAAATACGAGATCGTATGCCGAACAAGCCGCCATTATGGTCTGGGTTTCAAATTAGGGAGAAGCCAGACCCACGTGACACGTTCGTCCAATCAGTTGCCGGTTTTCTTTTTTTGGGCGACAATACAGATTAGCGTTGCCTGCTGTTATGGAGACGTATTACATCTTGTCTCTTCGGTGTGTTCTGAGGCACTTTTTTGACCAACTCGGGGAGGCAGTCAGTCCGACTGCCTTTTCTGCCGACGGTTGGCCATCGGGTTGGTGTGTCAGAGCCTTAAAACAACACAGCAGTAGCCTGCCTGAAACAGATGACCAATCCTAGGACAACGAGAGTAGAAAAAAATGTTAAAAACGAACCGTTCGGAACACTAAATCTGAGGTTTACCTTATTATTTGAAGCTTAACATGATCATCCAACTTTGTACAATTATAGATATGACAGAAAATACGGAAAAGCATCCTTTCAGACTCTCAAGGTGAGAAAACTGGTCAATCACACTACCCATTGTTCCCGTCTGCTAGGATTTAACTGATTTACATGCAATGTTTTTTTGAGTGAACAAAAATCATTTTGTGCTAGATCTTTAAAAGGAAGAGAAAAATAATTTTTTGAATGTTTCTCACAAGTTTGAATTTACTTAAATGAATGTTTGTCAAGTAATGCAAATGTTATAACTTAAAACCCCAAACACATTTATAACAACCATCATTAATAACTAAAGTTATTTTTAGGGCTGTCAGCATTAACGCGTTAATCACGATGCGATTAAGGGCCGAGCATAATGCGTTAATTTTTTTTAATCGTATTAATCGCATGCCGCCATTTATTAATTTCATTTTCACTTCACTCGGCTTTGCGTCGTGCCTAACAGGCTACTATTTTGCCATACTTCCTCGTAACACATCCTGCTGCTGCAGGAATAGCAACGCGGATTTCAGGTCCTCATTCTGGTGCCACTGATATGCCTGCACTTCTCTCTGATGCTCTGAAACAGACGTTACAGGCAACAGAAACATCGCTGCACGTGATGCTAGTTAACACTACACTCGACAGCAGCTAACGTTAGCCTACCGCTAGCTAGTAGCTGGATTAAACACGGTTACAATGCTGACAGCTAACGCTAAACGGTGTAAAGTTTGTCTGTATTTCACTGTAGAGGATTCAACACCGGGATGTAACAATCTGCAGCTGCTGCTGTCGGAAAAACAAAGACGGTGCGTTCAATGAAACTGGTAATTTACAGCCTCGTGGTGCATTCAAAGTTGTTGTTAAATGCCCTTTTCCCATCTGGTGGTTGTTTTTGTCATTCAACAGCTATTTACTAGTGAAATAAGTTATTGTTATAGTGATTACATTATTGTTAAACATTTAATTTGGACGATGTGGCCTTAGCAATAAACAAGCCATTCTTTAATGTCGCCAACTGTTTAGTACCCTTCTTTTTTTAACTTAAAAAGTATCGGTTCACGTGGCCGGGTTGGCTCAGTGGGTAGAGCATGCGCACATATACTTTGGGGCTTATGTCTCGACGCAGAGGTCCAGGGTTCGAGTCCGACCTGTGGCGATTTCCTGCATGTCTTCCCCCTCTCTCTCCCCTTTCTCACCTAGCTGTCCTATCGATTAAAGGCGGAAAAGCCCAAAAAATAATCTTAAAAAAAAAAAGTATCGGTTCAGGCACCGTTAAGGCACCAGTACCATTTTAAAAGTACCGGTATCCAAACCAAACAATACCCAACCCTAATATTGACTCTAGATTCAAATGTGTGACTAGATTAAATATATAATAAACAAATACAAATCTTAAAATCAAGTTCATAAAGTAACTTTCTTTGCATTCATTTGATTCCCAATCAAGATCCACCAGTAAGAATGGCTTTCCATTGTTAATATGTACTTAAAAACTGTTCTGAAATGCAAAATAATAGATAATAGATAATTTTAATCATGTGATAAAATGTGATTAATCGCGATTAACTATAGAAATTCAACGATTAATCGCGATTAAGAAAATTTAATCGTTTGACAGCCCTAGTTATTTTGATAACTCATTATTAGTAATGTTATAATTTGTTATTTTAACATTTAATTGTTGCACACATCATAAAGTTTTATATATTATATTAAGTAATTGTTAATGTTTATCAAATAATTACTAAACCATCAATAAACATTATTTGGAAAGCTCTTTTCGATGCACAAATAATCAAATGATCATCTCTTTGTATGTATGTATGTTTTGTATGTTCCCTTTAAGTAATATGTCGTAGACAGTATGTCTGTATGTTTTTATGTTTGTGTGTACCCTTCCTGTAATATGTTATGTGTACTTTTATATCTGGACCTTGAGTCTGTAAATAAAGTTATAATAAAGTTATAATAATAAAATATAGATTTTTTAGATAGACCAAAAAAGATTCAATGGAGACAATTATTTAAATTGACAAAGTATGAACTAGCCTATCTATCTTTATTCATAAAATATTTTATATCACACTTAACTAATGATAAAATAACAAATTACAACATAACTAATAATTAGTAAATATTAAAATTCATAATCATAATTTTAGTGTTTAACAATAATATAATTATTAACTTACTTTTTTTATGTCAATTTTGAGATTTTGGGTCCTTTATCTTCCATACCATGTCTGTCTTCTTTCAGACTAGTGGAAAGGAAAGATTTATTTTACTATTTGTGTCTGTAGATTTATCCTAAAACGTGTAATACAAAAAAGGATTGTCTTAATGTAAGTACTCAACTAGGGAAGTTTCACGGTGATATCTGTTAGTTAAATGTTTTACCCTATTCACCAGTGATGTCTACCCTTGATTATCAATTGACCGTTCAAAAACGATGGTTATTATTATAAAGTGTTACCATTTAGACTTAACATGCATTTTAATGTGTAGGCACATAAAACCACAAGTGTATAATGAATTTGCAAAGCAGCACAACTTTTCAACAATATTAATTCATAAAACTTATGAAACCTATCCTGGAAATAGCGTTAGCAAAGAGAATCAATTTCTGAAATATCAACATCCCATTTGGTTTAAATCCATGTACTTAAGTTTAAAAACTCTTACCTCAGCAGAGTTTCTTTGTGATCGTCCTTCTCCTGCGTCTCCAAACTCTCTACCTGCTGATAACTGAAATGTGATCCAAATATATCTAAATGTGTATCTGTGATGACGGTGTGTAAAGAACAAGTGAGAGCTGGACAACAGGTATTTTGCAATTCATATTTAATGATACCTTTATGTGGTAAATTACAACATGCAAATTTATATTCCATGTTGTTGTGCCACTGGGAGGTCAGATCTGCAGCACCACTTATTATTTGAATATACTCTGTGCTGCATGATCAGTACAGAGATTTTACAACAAACAACAACAAATTAATACATTAATGCATCCAAATCAGTGCAGCAATGTGTGTTTTTATGCAGATGACACAATTTCCTATCAGTAGCTGTTATTAGTAATTCGTATTAATTGATATTTTTTTCAGTAAATTACAATAGCCAACAAAACAATGAAAACACAAACACAGATTAAATTATTATGACATGTATTTAATTGTTTAAAGCTATAGTGCACAACTATTATAACTATAATATTAATGCATGTCCGTTACATTCAAGACATTGCCAAATTAGATGATACAAAGCTAAGCTCCACACAACTCTCTGTATTTCTTAGTATGGCTATGTATACAAAATGGCATAATCCGGCGACTATCGTGTGCAGAAGCTTGATTGATGTGTTTTTAGTCACCGCTGAGAAAGGAAACAGCAGCATTTAGCTTTGGAGACAATGAGGCCTGCAGGTGAAGGCATGGCTGAAACCCCGACGAAGCGCCCACGAAATCGGTGATTGTACTGCTAAGCCGATAACCATTGGTGTGTCCTAGTTGGATAGCACTAAAAAAAGAACGGACTGAGGTCTGACAGGGATGGAGGGGGGGTGGGAGTGGTGCGCATCACAGTAGGCTTGAGCCATGTGGATGCTACAACAGTGTTGTTGTCATTACTTACTTATTCCTCATGGGGGCGACAGAAACTACGCACTATAGCTTTAAAATACAGTGATGTCATACACATTATACCAAAATGTTATTATCTTACACAACAAGGTTACTGATTAGTGCACCCAGAAGATAAAATATTAAACATTCTAAGCTTTCCTAAAGACTGAAATCAATTCCAAATTGTAAATAAAAAACTAAGAAAAACATTTAGTCATTAACAGCTAAATTTATATTGGTGCCAACAGTGTAGCAATTGTTAACTATGGTTCATTTAATCAGTTCTGTCAAGATTTTACAGGATTCAAATGACTCCTAAACAAGGAGGTGTGTATTCAAATCTAATCCTGTCATCCTGTTTAGCCCAGCACACCTGTCTCGGTGTGTGTTTGCATGGCTATGTTTTAACCACACCTATGACTCCAGTTTTTAATCATATTTCCCACCAAATGTTCTCTTAAGAACACAGAAAGCCAATATTTTTGTTGTCTTAAGACGATCCGAGATTAATCAATGCAGAGTGCTCTCCCAATTATTTTTATTTACATTATGACAACAAATATTTAGTTATTTTTCTGATCGCAATAAGAAAGCAGTAGAAACATGAGTAACTGTATGCTAGTGGTGTCTGAGTGTTGACTAAAATGGGTCACTGGTCAGATTGATAAACGGTATGCTAATGAAATTACCATTAAGTCAGGGACAAATGACATCTTTATCATTTTTATTGGTAGAAAAGATTTATGACTTTATAAATTTCTATCAAAGCTCCAGCCCACCTTCAACCAGAGCAGAGGTCTAATTAGGCAGAATAACTTAAATCACCTGTGTGGGTGTTCAGAGGCTTTACGTTCATGTTTAATTACTGTTGGAATTGCAAAATGGTAATTTTCCTGCTCTGTGTAAAAACAGCAGAGGTAACACCAAACTGCTGGGCAGATTAAACCAGACTCCAGACATCCCAAGCTCACACCTCTCCCTGGGATTCAGCAGTGTTGAATTGGCCAGAGTGATGCTAACAAGGCACCCAACAATGCTCAACCACAGCGCTCCCATTATGGCAGTGATAGTGTGGAAGGCCCTCTGCTTTGATCGGTCAACCCGCTCCCTCTCCCCGCCCACTTCCCCCGGCCCTGGATGAATCAGGACACATAGAACAGAAAGGCTGCAGAAAGAGACGACAATGAAGGAGAAGGTCAAAAGGCAGGAATATGGGATGATAGGTAACTTAGGGTAGTCCCAAGTTGCCACAGAGCTCCATCCAAAGGCTGACAGCCAAACACACCCGATGCTGATGTTTCTGATCCTGACCCCACCTGCCTGTCTCAGCCCCATGTAGGTGACGGGCTGAACAACAGCCAGGTAGCGCTCCACACAGGTCAGGAGGTGAAACAATGTCTCTCCAAAGAAAGTATTGGTAGAAATACAGAAACCCGCTATCTTCATGCCTGCAAGTTTAAAGTAGCTGCCACAAAAGAAGAATAGAGATCCAAAAATTCCAATAAGCTCCATGGCTGCCATGTGGAAAGTGAAGATTTCGGAGTGGCTTGTTGTTGCAAAGGAGCGCTGTCGCTGCCATCGTTGGTAACCCAAGTAGAAGATAAGGATGGAGAGAGGGAGGAGGAGGACGGATTTAGTTATTATACAGGTAGAGAGGGAAATGGATGCGTCAGAGTTGATGCAAGGGACTTTAGGATCGAGGGAGGAGTTGGAGGACGAGTTGTCTGACATATCTACTGTACGTTGATGGATGCCTTTCAGTTCACCTCCTACAGGAAGTTAGTAACAAAAAAAAGTCAATCTGAGCACACTGTGTGGAGACATTTTCAAAGCTTGGCACATTCATTTTGACATATTTTAGTTTCCAAGTCTAATTAGGGTTGAATAATCTTCCAAAACTCTACCAAACAGTTTGTTTGTCCTTTTATGGTGAAGTTAGGGAAGCAAATTTGTTATTAAGTTAATGTTACAAAAAAACATTTTGATTAGTCCTTGTTAATATGATACATTCAATATTATTCTATCAGTGTCATTTTAAAGTTAGGACTTTCTAGTTTTTAGCAATACCAAGCATGACGTGTCATGTTTTGATCACAATCTTGGCAACAATTGTTAATATACTTCCTAATAAGACATAGTTTCAACAACATACAATTGATTAATGTATTCTGAATCCTGAAGACTTAATGTTTATAAAACAGTACATTTTATCTTCTTTAAATAAGACACTCATTCAACTGAATGAAATTACAAAATAATTTTCTCATGCTAGTATATAGACAGATACAACAGTTTGTGTAAATGTCATGTTATTCTTAATCTATTGATACGTGTTCATGGAGACGTTTTTCTCGTTTTTTACGTGTAAATGTCTCGGGGAAAGGACGGGGAAAGGACGCCGGGAGGCGGCCGAAAAGGACGCTCCATAAGCCGGGAGGCGCCCGCGAGGCGGCCCGCTGGGGACGCACCACAATAACGGGATGGCGGAGGTTGGGTTTTGGAAAAACCGTACGGGGAAAGGGCGCCTTACACGGCGGGAGACGGCAGCGGGGGGCGGGGGACGCGCCACAATAACAGGGTGGCGGAGGTTGGGTTTAGGAAAAACCTTACAGGGAAAGGGCGTCTTACACACCGGGAGACGCGCCACAGTAACACGCGGGACAAAACGCCACGCGCAGGGACGCCATCCCCGGGAAACATAGCGCCACTATCCCCGGCAAACAAAGCGCCACATGCGGGACGTGATCCCCGCTCGCCCGGGTGAAAGTCCTGTGTTGTTTGACCCATCCACCACCCCGACCAACCTCCCTACGCGGATTTTTGGCTTTTTATACTACTCCCTACCATTTTCGTGCTGTGGCCACGAAATATGCTTCTGTAGTATATGACCATTCTATAACTTTCTATAAAAATTTTGTCCTAAAGGTTTGTTATAAGGGAGTCCTATGAACTTTACCCTACATTTACTGAGAACATCTGGAAATTGTTAACATGAGTAGAGGTCCCCCCAAGACAGAAGAGACCTTTTTTGGAGTTGTGCCAGATAACAGGCATTGATTGGCTAGTTATCTGATCCAATGGTATACTTACAAATCACGTCCTATGCTAATTCAATGCCTTGAGATATAAGTTTTGTCCACACAAAGAAAAGGCAGAGCGGCAAATTTTGAGGTTTGGGTTGGTCGTTCTCCAAGCTCTCTGCAGGAGTTTGTAAAATTGATGCTGAATCTTTGCTTGTAATAAACCTTTTTATACTCAAGAACAGTGTCGGCGGATTCCTCTTCATACAGCATCACAGCATTACTATTTAAGGCACCACACTTCCCATTGAAATACATTACTTCACATTTTCGTGCTGTCCACCACGTAAAAACCGACAAAAAAGGTCCCCGTGAACACGTATCAATAGATTAAAAATAACGTCACATTTACACGAACTGCGGTGAGACCGGGCTGACAGATAAGGGTATTAAACTACCTGTTAAAAGGCACCAGAATGCAGGAAATGTCATCTACTCGGACCCCTGAGTAAATGTCATCTACTCTACTGGGACCCTCAGCCCCACTCCCAAAACACTATTTTTTAATGTCTTGTACGCTAGTATATTTCGATTATTCTGAAAAGGCCTTATTTGTTTGTCCACATGGGGACAAAAGAACAAGTCAACAAAAACGTTGGAGATAAAACAGATGATAAATTGTTGGAACAATATAAATATTAGTAAGTAGCCCCTGAAGGGACATTTCTGCACACCAGAAAGTATCTCATACTCACAAGAACGTTTTTTTATCCACATATACGGAGTTCCCAAAGGGACTTAAAGATTTTTTTTTCTCTCGTGAATACGATCTAGTGCGCACAAGATACTTTTCTCACGAGCATGTATAAGTATATCACGCTCATAAGAAACCATCGAAGTCTAGCAAAGTTATGCTAACAAAGTACTGCCAATGTTATGTGTCTAAGGGTGTTTTCACGCCTTTGTTTGCTTTGGTCCAAATCAGCTGGTGAGTTTGTAAAACAAAATGCACCAAGAAAGTAAATACAGGAAGAAGGTCCTGTGTTCTGGACTAGTGCATATTTCTTGCATCTTCATGGTCAAACCAGCTCATTTCGTTAAAATGATCAGACATTGTTTCGCGAGCGACGTTTACTACGTCTGCTCTGGTCACCAAGACTTCGCTCTGCTCTGCCGGCGTCTGTCTCCAATTTTAGCGGCAGCTGGTTTGACCACAGGGATGCGCGTGACGGACGGCAAGCTTGACCACAGACTATTTCTGTGATAGAAAACACTGCAAGCTGCTACAGTTTGCTGCTCTGCTGCATCGCAGATTGCTAAACACACCTGACTACAGGAGACATTAGCTCAGACTTGCAGAGAATGTATTGGTGCGGTTTGAGTACGGATAACGTTCTCACCACAAATTAACCGCGCCAGAGTTTAATTGAAAGCGTACCGAGACCACCTCTTCAAGCAGCTCTCGGTACGCTTGTTTGGTCCGCTTTTGGTGTGCACCCGAGTGCGAATGCTGTGTTCTCACCTGCCCTGATGAACCGCATCAGCAAACGAACAGACGAACTAAAGGAGGCAGGTGTGAAAGCGCCCGAAAGTTAATATTTTGTTATGTTTTATATGTGGCTAAAGTTACATTTTGTTGCGTTTTCAGGAAGATGAATACATCTTCCTTGATAGCAATTCTGACTCATACTCAGGTTTTCTCATGAGCACGAAATACTCTCTCCCGAAACATAATCCCCATGTCCCTTTAGGGGACTCTGTATGTATGAGTAAAACAAACTTAATAAAATAAGTAAATATAGTAACTTTACCATTAGAACAAAAACAATGGCTTTAAAGAGGCTAAAAAGATCCATAAAGCTAAACAGTTGATGATGATTGTCTTTGGCTTCCCCATTGCAACAACCCCTCTCATATTACATGGTAAATATTTTAGATAATGGAACATGTATGAACAACAGTGTTCACACAAAAATACGTTCATGTGACAAACTGTTTGTAATGTAAAGAGATGTTTTTGTAAAGTATCAGGATAGGCAACTCAGTCTCCTACAGTAAAACTTTAGATTATGGGACTTTATGCCTCGTATAATCCTCGACCAGATAAAAGCAGAGACAGAATCATCCAAATGGTCATTTAGCTGTGGGATAACTGTTGAAAATAAATTGATATTAGTATTTGAATACAACATGTTATTATTAAAGGGCACCCACCTCAGCAGTTTGTTTTAGATCGTCCTTTTCCTGCGTCTTCAAACTCACTGACTGCTGTTTACTGGTAAGGGGTCCAAACACGTAATAAGTGTGTTTATGTGTGTGTGTGTGTGTGTGTGTGTGTGTGTGTGTGTGTGCGTGCGTGCGTGCGTGTGTGTGTGAGAAGAACAGGTGAGTGTTTTGCATATAAGAACTGATGCAGATTTTTTTTAACTTTACGGTCAGTTAAAGCAGGCAAATATCCTGTTCTCATGCTCCAAAGGATCTCCGGCTTGGCTGCAGAAAAGCATCGCTGGTGATCCAGTACCTTGCTCAAGGACACGTCAGCATTTGGAGATTGTTGCCGACAAAAGACTGAATTGTGGACGCATAACAGGATAACAGCAGTAGCTGCAACCATAATCCAGGTGTCACCACAATCCAAGGAAATCTACGAAGCGAGACAGCACAGTAATGTGTAGATAAGGTCAGATTGTGTGAAAGTGGAGAGAAAAGACTATAAGACAAGATCTGAAGTTATATAGAGCACCAGTACCCCTACGACATGTTGGCTTTTCATATGTATAGAAGATAATCATCAGCCCTGCAGTGCTCTTGAGCCAAACCCTACATTTGTAGCAGTCAGTGCCTGAATTGGACTGCCAATCTCACAGTAGAATCATCACAGTGTCTGGAAATGTGGTTATAAAACAAAGGATGATTCCATTCGGGCCATATGGGGGTGCTAATTTTCAGATTTTACATACAATTCTTTTGTTTTTCCCCCAATAAATCATGATATATTGCCTATACCTATTGGTATACATATCAGCCTATTAATAATAATGTCAATAACAATTGGAATTAAGGGTACTCATGTGGACAGACATCCAAGGTGCTGGTATTCTTTAGCTTACTGGTAAGTACTGGCCCATTTCAGGGACTGGGAGCAGTGGTGGTAGACCTGACCCTCCCTGCAGTTGTGGTAAAATCACACCATTAAAAAAATTTGCCTGCTCTGACTAATCGCTGAAACGAGTAGGTTCTGACTCCACAGTCAGCCAGCTGCCATTTTAACGCATTAAACACACAAAGACACACACACACACACACACACACACACACACACACACACACACACACACACACACACACATTTGGACCATATAGCCGTGGCAGGAAATATGACCTCGTAGGTAAACTAGAGAATGTCGGTTGCGGTTTTGAAAGTAAAGGTCGGTATTTTAAACTTATATTTAACCTTGTGAAACGGTTGCAGTTTGGTTATGTTTAGGCACAAAACTACTTAGTTAAGTTGAGAAAAAGATGGTGGTTTGGGTTAAAATCAAACATTACGTCACTTCCTGAAGGTAACGCACGTGCCATTGTGTTTCCCGCCTTTGTGATTGTTCACCCCACTATGACATGTTTCACCTGTTCCTTGAGCCCTTGTGTCACCTGTCCCTTGTTAACCTCGTTACTTTGTGTATTTAGTCTCTGTGTTGTCTTTGTCTCTTGTCAGATCATTGTATTGTTTTGGGTGTTTGTGTGTGTCAGGGGTGTCAAACTCAACTTCACTAAGGGCCACACTGGAAAATAAGAATCACATCAAGGACCAGACATGTTTAGTTTATTGACATGCTATTATTTAATTGAAAAAGTCAAATATCTTTGACTGTATTATTGCATGTCATATAGTCTTCGCAGTTACAGTTTGGTCGCAATAAAGTCCTAAAGAAGTCATCAGCCATCATAGAAAAAAAGCGCCCAAAAACGTTGGAAAAAGTGACAAAAACGTTGGAAAAAGTGACAAAACTAGGTGGGCCAAAATGTATTGTGAACCTAAACTGATATGTGGGCCGGATCATAATCTGCGAGTGGCCGGATTTGGTCCGCGGGCCTTGAGTTTGACACATGTGGTGTGTCTACCCCCGTTGTCTCTGTGTTCCAGTCTTTCGGTATTCCTGTTCTTTTGGCTTCCTCAACTTTTTGGAATTATTTTTGCCTGCTGTCTAGAGCAGTCATTCCCAAACTGTGGTCCGCGGACCACTAGTGGTCTGTGAGGGTACTGCAGGTGGTCCGTGGAAAAGCAAAATAAAATATTTTTTTAACCTTCATTTTACCAGGAAATTCCCATAAAAGTTAAGAATAAAAAAATTAAATTTAAATTAAATTGTCAACTTATTGTGTGATTACTAAAATAGGCTAGTGGCGCTCGGCCCTAACCCTAACCCTAAAATCGCCAAAGGTTTTGAAATTTTGACAATATCCAAGTGCTCTTATTACTGTATAGATTTAATACTCCATTGCTATGGAAATAAGCCTGTTTACCTGTAAACCTGATTATGCCCTTGGGCGCTTGAGTAAATAAATAAATTAAATAAGTGGCAGCCGTTGTGTGCAGTAAACTTTCTTTTAACGAGCCTGTTGTACTGATGCGATGACCAGTTATAGTTTTAGTGCTAGTAGGCCTATTAAGAGGTGCGGATTAATTCAGGTAGGACTGTGTGTAGACATATTTTATTATGTGTATTATGAGGTGGTCCGCGAAAACTCTTGATTACAACTAGTGGTCCACACAGACACAAAAAGTTTGAAAACCCCTGCTCTAGAGGACTCCTTTGGTTGTACATCTTTTTATTGTGATTAAATCCTGACGCTAACCACTGCCTGGCTGTCTCTGCATTTGGGTCCTCCAATTCTCTGAACCTCACTACAGTATTTGGCTGTAAACATATTTCAAAAGGGGTACATCCTTGAAAGAAGTTTGAGAACCACGTTACTAGATTACTACCAGTGGTGATCCGGCAGGGGAGAGTTCTAGCCCGGTCCGGCCCCTCTCTTTAGCCTGCCTCTCTTAGTTATGCTATTATAACTCTAGACTGCTGCTGGGGAAGTTCCTTCCTTCCAATGACACAATGAGCTGCTCTCTCTTCTCTCTTTTTATTATGATTATTATGATTTGATACTATAAATAAAATTGAATTGAATTGAATTGGTGCTGTTCTACAGCTGACTCTGTTCCCTGAAAGAATAATGTGACAGGCAAATTTGCCTACTTTGATTTATAGTCGAGAGTCAACATACATTTGTTTTAAAACATGCAAAACACCTGCTGCTTCCATCAGTCACTGTGATTCATGCACATCTCTAATAATCCACACGCAGACACGCAATAGCGTTATATATATATTTGGAGACACAGGAGAAGGACGATCACAAAGAAATACTGCTAACAAGGTGGGTGTAAATTGGTAATCTAATTTAGTTACTGTTTTTAGCTAAAATGGCTCCTGGGGACGCAATGTCAGTCGGTTAGTCTACCACTTTGGTTCAGGCTAAAATATCTTGACAACCATTGGATAGATTGCCATAAAATTGTGTGATAATAGTGCCTACCATACATTACACACAAGACAAGACAAGATTGGGAAAAGACTTGGTGACATAGTGTGAGTTTTTAGTCGCAGACTACCAAGACTTAAAACTACGATAATATCAAACACGTTTGGTATTTGGACTGACTTAAGACAGCTGGGACTGAGTTTTATGACCACCTTACACCAAACGATTAAGACAACAGCAATGCACCCCAACTCTAGCAAAGACTCTCGGGATTTCATTCCCATATTGGAAATTTGTCTGACTCTGTTACAGTGAAACCGTGTAATGGCAAAATTACATTTAAGCATGATACTTTATATTTTTGTCTTATTTCTGTTTTAGTTTCTCTCACAATGCTGAAAGGGAGTTTATCTCATTCCCACATGTAGATTCTGATTCTCGCTAAACTAAAGTGAGAATCACAAAGTCTGGAACATAATGTGAGCACTGTTTGTCTGAACAGATAGGGGCTACAAGGTCGCAGTAAACTATCTCTCTCTGCAGATTCAGTTCTCCCTTGCCAGTTGAGCTGTACGGGGCATGTGACCTCAGGGTGAAAGTAGGGCATAGGGGAAAGAACGAAGTGGCTCCACGATGTCTCTTGTGCTTTAGATTATCTTTTATGTCTAAAGTTGCCTGTAAGAAATGAAGAGTCATGTTTAAGAGCAGAACATGTGCGGTTATCACTCCCCTTTTCTGTTGTGCATATAAGCTCAGTGTTCCTGTTCACTTGTTGAAGAGACTTTTCCATACTGGGCTGCTGTGCCTTTTGTGAAATTGTAGTACTCCTATATTCTTGCAAATTTATAATAAAATACAAAAACCTAACTTGGTTTAGTTTGCAATTGTCTTTATTTTGTTTCACTCTTTAACTTTCAAAATGTACTCCTGCTGCAAAAAGAAACTTCCACAACAACTGCTTGAAAAGTTGTTTGGTGGAAGGTCGGTTAAAGGAACACGCCGACTTGGGGCGGCCTCTAGCTCACCCAGTAAGAGTGTTCGCCCCATGTTGGCTGAGTCCTGCAGCGGTGTGGGTTCGAATCCAACCCCAGCACTGCCCTTTGCTGCGTGTCATCCCCCATCTCTCTCCCCCTTTCCGATCTATCCACTGTCAATAAAGGGAAAAGCCCCAAAAAATAATCTTTCAAAAGGAACACGCAGACTTATTGGGACTTTGTCTTATTCACCGTATCCCCCTGCAACGCAGTCTCACGGCAGTTTGTGTAAATGTCACATTATTCTTAATCTATTGATACGTGTTCACGGAGACGTTTTTCTTGTTTTTTACGTGTAAAATCACATTATTTTCTCGGGGAAAGGACGCCGGGAGGCAGCCGAAAATGACGCTCCATAAGCCGGGAGGCGCCCGCGAGGCGGCCCGCGAGGCAGCCCGCTGGGGACGCGCCACAATAACGGGATGGCGGAGGTTGGGTTTAGGAAAAACCTTACGGGGAAAGGGCGCCTTACATGCCAGGAACGTGCCACAGTAACACGCGGGACAAAACGCCGCACGCAGGGACGCCATCCCCGGGAAACAAAGCGCCACACGCGGGACGCAATACCCGCTCGCCCGGGTGAAAGTCCTGTGTTGTTTGACCCATCCACCACCCGACCAACCTCCCTACGCGTATTTTCGGCTTTTTATACTACTCCCTACCATTTTCGTGTGGCCACGAAATAAGCTTCCCATTGAAATACATGGGATGGCATGTGATGGCTGCCCCCAGAGTTAGATAAGTCCATACATACCCTTCTCATCTCCGTGCGTGTCGTATAACTCTGTCTGATGCACCCACCGATAGCCTAGCTTAGCACAAATCCTGGAGGTAACCGGCCCCACTTGGGCGGAGTGATTTGCTCGTTGAACTCTCTGCTCCTCACCACGGGGCTTCTCAGGTGCTGCGAGCAAATCACTCCGCCCAAGTAGCAGTGCTTCGCCTTCTGAGAATATAGTTCCCAGTTTGTATACGGTTAGAAGACGGCTCTGTCTCATGTGACCTTGTTATTTGTACACGTTGTGACTATACAAATCACAACATGTAAATACGAAAATGTTGCTGTTATTTTGTCACTTATTGGGAGCAGTAGGCTAGATGGAGATGGTTGCCTCCAGGATCTGTGCTAAGCTAGGCTAGCGGTGGGGCTGTCAGACAGCGTTACAACATGCAGGGTATGTACGGACTTATCTAACTCTGGGGGATACGGTGAATAAGCTAAAGTCCCAATAAGTCGGCATGTTCCTTTAATATTCATGGTCCCCAGAGGACAAATCAAAATTGAGTGCAGACGTTGTTGTTTCCCTTAGGATGATTTGTACTTTGGTTATCAATTGTTTTTTCTGTTCATATATTAATTTACTTGTGAAAAATAAAAAGTTGATACAAAAACAGCATCCCAGAAATTCCAGGATTGCAATAATGATTACAAAAACAACAACATGTAGGCTATAGTGTATTCCCTGTAGAGCAGTATTTCTCAGAGTGGTGGTTTGCAAGTAGATTTGATAAAAATGTTTTCTCTCAATTTCAAAATTCAAAACTGCGACCGACTCCAAAGCCTAACAGCGAGGAGCATTCGTGTGCTGTTTTTAAAGGTCCCGTGACATGGTGCTCTTTGGATGCTTTTATATAGACCTTAGTGGTCCCCTAATACTGTATCTGAAGTCTCTTTTATATAGACCTTAGTGGTCCCCTAATACTGTATCTGAAGTCTCTTTTATATAGACCTTAGTGGTCCCCTAATACTGTATCTGAAGTCTCTTTCCTGAAATTCAGCCTTGGTGCAGAATTACAGCCAATAGAGCCAGTCCCACAATGAGCTTTCCTTAGTTTGTGCCATTTCTGTGTCAGTAGCTATTGAGGAGGCGAGAGGGGGGGGGGCAAGGTGGAGGGTGGGGGTGTGGCCTTGACCAACTGCCACTTTGCTCGTTTGCAAGCCACGATGTCTCTCTCTCTCATGGGCGGGCAAAGCAGAGAAAGGGGAGGTAACCTTTCCTCTTATGACGTCATAAAGGGAAGATTCCTGATTGGTCCATCTGAGCTTTCATTTTCTCAAAGGCAGAGCAGGATACCCAGGGCTCGGTTTACACCTATCACCATTTCTAGCCACTGGGGGACCATAGGCAGGCTGGGGGAACTCATATTAATGTTAAAAAACCTCATAAAGGGAAATTTTCATGCCATGGGACCTTTAATTTATTTTAATTTAATTTATTGAATCGGTTGTTTTTTCTGTGTTGTCGGACATCAGTTATGAAGTCGACCATTTTGCGACACAGCCTCCAAATTTCCTTCACAAATAACCAGCGTGAAATTTAAAGGAAATATGAAGGAAGAAAGTTTACGCTAATGTCAGCTGTTAAGATTGATTAATGGCTTCAGACAAATATTGCTTCCCTGATGTTTCAGCATGAGCAGCATCATTCTTCGATACTTTTAGCATGCCTACAGAGATATCACCATGAAAATCACCAGCACCAAACCCACCAGACTCCATGGAAATAATCAGGACTTTTAGCGTGTATAGAGCCAGCATATTTCCACATGTAAATGGGTGAATTTAGGGTTTATTTCAACCAAACCAGAGTGGTGATTGTTGGAACAGTGGAAAGACGAACCAAGACGGCTTTTGATAGTTTTCTTTTGTGTCTGTAGACTTTGAATGATGTGTGTTTTACGAGGCTAAAAGTAGTGATTATTTACATGGAACAAAAAGGATCTTACTCTTTAACAAAAAGGTCTATCTCTGTAGGGATCATTTCCATAATGTTGACTGACACTTAGAATAATAATCTGAGTCTGTCAGCGGCAAAACCAGAACTTTTAGTGGACAGAAGGTGCACAATTGCCCGATACGGTTACATTACAGTTTGTTTTGCTGCTGCCAATTGAAGTGGTCTTGCTTAATACTGGAACAAAAACAGTCACTTAGACACAAAAACATGGGAAAATAGAGTCCAGCTTGAAAAAAAATGGAGTTACCCTTTAAAATGTCATGTTAAATAGTTAAATAGCATGTTAAGTTGCTCTTTAACAAACAAAACATATTTTTTCTGCATCTGATATTGACGTTGTCACTCTTTCTCTCTGTCTTCTCCTCCATACAAATAGACATGTCAGTCAATTCCTCCTCCAATTCCTCCTCCAACTCCTCCCTCCCTCCTCCACTGGATTGCGTGATTGGCACAGAGAGCCTTTACATGTTCACAGCCCTCTTCGTTGCTTACATCCTCCTCCTCCCTCTCTTCATTCTTGTCCTCTACATGGGCTACCAACGATCGAGGAAACGGGGCTCTGCTAGCGGGGCAGCGATGATGAGCCACTCTGACATCTTCACCTTTAACATGGTTGGCCTGGACCTGATCTATGTCTTGGGGTCCTGCTTCCTCTGTTACAGCCTCTACGCTAAGCAACTACTTATGATGGCGGTGTGGATGAACATCTACTGCGGCATCTCGCCTGGACAGACTCTGATTCACCTCCTGACCTGTGTGGAGCGCCACCTGGCTGTGGTTCACCCCGTCACCTACCTGGGTCTGAGACAGGCGGGCGGCGCCAGGGTCAGAAACATCACCATTGGGTTTGTTTGGCTGATTTGCTTTGCATCAGTGGGACTGTCAAAGGTTAATGTGTTTGCTATGTACTCAGCTCTCATGTTCTTGACCTTCGCCCTAATTGCCGTGTCTTTCTGCAGCCTTTCTGTTCTCTGTGTTCTGATTCGTCCAGGGCCGGGGGAAAGGGGTGGGAAGAGGGAGCAGGTTGACCGATCAAAGCAGAGGGCTTTCGTCACTATCTTGGTCATAATGGCAGCTCTGTTCTTGAAGTTTTTGGCCTGCCTGGTTTTAACTATAATACATCTTACATCAAAGCTTAGCATCTGTGAAACGTACTCAATGGTGTGGCCTTACTGGTTTTCTTTGCCCAGCAGTCTGGTGTTACCTCTGCTGTTTCTACACAGAACACGAAACCTTCCAGGCTGAAAACACAATACTGACTACGTTTTTGCCATTTTCCGAAAAAACAATATTTCGACTAAGCTGTTTCCATAAGGAAAGTGAATATTCCCATTTACATGCAGCCTTGCAAAATTACCAGCGGTGGCGGTCATTCCTTCGACCATTTTCTTGAAAAGGTCGGCGTTGCAATGTTTGTGCATATCCAAAAACCTGTTGTTTGTTTGATTAAGTTTAGTTTGAAAAAATTGTTAAAAGTTAAAAATGAAAAAATAAAAGATAAATAAGAACATGTTCATTTCAGTACAAGCAAGAGAACCAACAAAACGAAATACTAACAGAATTCAAACATATCTTTCAAAATTATTGTAAATTATTCAAATAAGGATTTCCACGTTCAAAAAGGAGTAGGAAGAAGTTAAACTTTTCTGGTCCAACCCCCTTTTTCTACTTTTCTACTTTAGTTATATACAAACAATTTAATTATTCACTTATTTATACATGTGTACCTACTCATACATGTATCTATACATACTTACAGGCACATATACACATGCATACCTGTGTACACATAAAAACATACATATACACATTATATTTTTCTTTTCCCATTATCACCTACCGGTGTCCGTGTCCGTGTCTGTCAGTCATATCAAACCGACTAATAACCCATCCAAGCCAGACATAATATATAACCCCAAGAACAATACAGTCAGTACACAATACAATCACTTCGAGTCCTTCTCATACCCATTCAATATATTCAGTGTAAAAAGGGGGGGGGGGGGGGGCGGTGGACCAGGCAGGGTGTGGGTGTAGAATCAGGGGGACGTTTCAGTAGCGGGAAGTTTATCAGCATAATCAAGTAGTGGTTTTGATTTTCTCCAGTTTTAGTAGGAATAACATATCTTATAAGTTACTTTTTAAATACTAAAGTTCCTCTTAAGTGGTATTTGCTCTCTCTAATTTGAAACAACCCTTGGATACTGTCCGATAGCTGTTGATTATTTACTTAATACATAGTTTGTGCAGTTTTAAAGTCAACAAGATCTTTACATTTTAGTTAGTTAGTTAGTGTGATGAAGAGTGGGTTAGTTGGTGCTCTATAAGTGGTTTTATTTACAATTCTTATGGCTCTCTTTGATATCCAAGTCTTTCATAATGTTTAAAAGTAGGTGTGTTTCTCCTTTTTTTTTGGCCATGCATCTCTACCGTCAGCCCTGATGTTGGCTGGTTGGTTTGTGTCCAACAACCATAGCAACTCACAGAGCTGACAGTACGCCGTAAACAGGCAAGAGGCCGTAAACCGTCACAAACTACAGTAAAAACCCAGATTGAGACGCAGATTGTGATTGCACTGTATACATGTCCAAAGAATGCCTTTAAAACCTGAATAGTACCAACATATCACACATGTCTGGGGAAAATGCTTTATTCCGATAAAAAGAAAATCCAAACAGAATGTGCTGTTTGTGTGAACCAATACATTTGGAATAATAGTGGAACATTAGTGTGCATGTAAACGTACTCATTGAATCAGTTTAAGAATTGGATTAAAGCAGCATAAATGAGATTTGATTACATTAAATTAAGTCAAGCAAACTTATATAAAAAGATTAGCGTAAATGAATACCATATTTATCTCATTAGCCATTTCCTCATATTAACTGCGAACAATGGCCGAACAATCAGGTCCAGACATTGTCCTGAGTTTCCCTTTCTCACATGTAGAATAACGGCTGCAGCTGCAACCACAATCCTGGTGCCACCACAATCCAAGGAAATTTGCAAGGTGAGAAAGCCCAAGGACTGCGGGGAAGAAGCTAAATTAGTAACGTGCATTAATGTGACGTACACAGATGGAAAAAAGAGAGGAGAGAGGAGCTAAGTGGGTCACATGAATGCAGACATTGTCCAACGAATCCGGTCAGAAGATAATCCGTGTCAGCCGCGTTTTCACTTCCTGGACTTACTCTGTTTGGTTAAGGCGAGGGGTGGCGCCTGGTTAGAACGTGCAGGAGGCAGGACATGGCGCGGATTACATTGAGGTCACATAGCCGGCTTGTACTGTGGTCATAAAAACGACCAAGTGTCTTGCTGTTCCTTGAATCTGTCTGACGATTTTGATGTTGGCCCTCACCGACAGAAGTTCCTGAATCTCTTCATCTCTCCAGTTATTTACATTACCTTTCTACTTCAAACTCGGATGTTTGGTTTCTTCCGGTTTTGGCGTCAGCAGCATGATAGAAACGTCATCAACTCGCCCCTGCGCTCGCTGTGAATTCTCCGGACAATGGGCCGCTCTATCCGCACATGGGCTCAGTCGGACAATACACAGACTTTCTACTCGGGAGCTGGCAGGGTAAAGTCTGTTTAATGTCCGGTCCAACTGATTTTAACGTTTGCGTTCTCACATACCTCCGAGTAATGTCTAGATAAGTTCAGGTTGCAGTGCATGTGTGAAAGAGGCTATAGTGAATAGAATATATTCAATTTCTTTGTATTCAATTGTGTGAGGAGTTCTAGGGTTCTGTAGTTTAAATATAGTTTTCTTATTAAGTGTGTTTGCATTCATTCATTATCAATTTGTGCATAAAACCTAAGTGGAACTGCCAGGAATTCAAAGAAAAAGTTGATAATATCCCATCCAACGTTGACATTAGATATCTAAATAATATTCATAGATGCTTTTGAAATTATTTATTTACCATTAACAAGGTATTATAATCATCAGTAGCAACTTCATAATAGCCATCCAAATAATGTTTATAGACAGTTTATTAGTGATGGTTATTATAAAGTGTTACCAATACACAAAACAAACAAAAATGTCATATTTCCAACATGTTTTCAACTGTTTATCTCAATGCAACCGACTCTTTGGATTCATTTTTCTTTTGATGATTTTCTGGAGTTTGGTTTCATGTTCCCTTCCTGTTTTTAATTTAATTTGTCTTTAACAACAATACTCTTCTTCCAAATTATTAAAAATGATTGTCCAAACAGCTTTTAAACAACATGTACACACCTGAAGACACAGGTGTTCTGGGTCACATTATACTATGTGATTTGAATAAGCAGCAGTTTTAGCTCACAGGTCATTTGAATACTGTCAAGCATCCACTTTAATAGACAGAAGAATCAGTGACTGTCAACATCAGAGCTGCTTTACATACCGTAGGGGAAAAGGTACACTCTGAATGTAAATACTTTATTAGATATTGATTTGTTAAGTTTAGTCATGTAATCAATTATAATCAAGGAACCAGACAAATGTAACATCATTATTACAAAGGTAGGCCAATCAGAGGCAGAATAAGGCAGGCCATGAGGCTAGTCCTTTGACGTCAACACGTCTTACGGTGTGTAAATGTATCCAACTGACACAGCCAAAATGCCAAAGTGTAAAAAGATACATTCGGTTGTCTAAACTCAGTCGGTTGATGTGTCCGAGATGGCTCAGTTTACTGGTAAACATGTACTTTTTTCAAATAAATCTGCATGGCGTGAGCTTCTGCGATCTCTGGTGTCTTTGTGAAATTCTCGTCTGACAATTTCTGAGGCCTTTTGAAATTTTGACCTGACAGTGGTGCTAGATGTAGACTCAGGAGATCCTGATGGTATTAGCATTTATTAGCCGCTTTCCCACTTTGCCATCATCTTCGAGCCTGGCCTTGGTCCTCAAGCATGGATGTATAATAATAACTGGATACCTCATCCCAAAATGGTGCCTAATCAGTTCTAGCTTCCATATTTACTTCTGTGATATGCAGCCCACTAAATATACCCACATGCGTTTCCCTGCTTGCTTGGCCCATAGACTTTACATTGTGGTGACGTCACAGTTTTTAAACGGCTTTTCTCGGGCTTGAGGGAAGTTTTTCAAATATAAAAAGTCCACGGGTTAAAAATTCATAATAGAAAGGGTCATACCCGACCTTGCTTGCAGTTCGAAGTGTCCTTTTACAATGGTTGCCAACAGGGAAAGTCCTTTTTGGGCCAGTTTTTAACCAATACAGCGAGTGGTAAAACCACCGGACAAAATTGACTGCAAGGCTGAGCGCTCTTCCTGGGGGCCTGGCCTCAAGCCACAAAAACATAAACCATTTGCATTTCTACTATTGGCCGCAGTATTGCTTTAAAACCCACCCATAACATGCCGCCTCGTTGTAAACGTCACCCATCCCACACCGCAGGTAACATAAACTTGTCAGACTACTTTAACTTAAAATAGCCATACTGGAATTACAGTTAGCGCCATCCAGCAAGCCATAACACCAGTAGGCTAAGATGTGTTCAACTGAATTACTTTGTTTAGCTAGCAAAATAATTAAATGCAAAAAGTTACCTACTGAATCTGCCTTTGGCGGTCCGGCCATGGTGCCCTGGGCGGACTCTCCGACAGCCCATTATTCCGAAACCCCAATAGTCATAAAATGTCTAAAACCCAAAGAACTAAAGCTCATTAGTTGTACTGACTGTTACCCCAAAGCAAAAGCCCAGACTGCTCTGAAGGACCGTTGCTTCGAAAATACACATTGGAGTTGTTAGAGTCCAGTGACTGCCGGCTTTACTAATTTCCAGACTCCATTAAAGGTACAATCTGTAGGAATTTCTCCCATCCAGCATTCATCATATATCGTAATCAACTCTCTTGCACCACGCAGTTCAAAGTACGTATTACAGCTACGGTAGCCTTCACGCTTCAAAAAGCTGGTCTCTTTTCAATATCCTTTTTCTTTTTCTGGGCGAAGAAGAAGACTCCTGTTCCTGAAATTTGGATTTTGAATACGTGTGGTCCTCCATGTTTCCTTCTTCAAACTTGCCGGGGCCGGGAAGCTACGATACCCATTAGCAGCATTAGCAGCACAACAGGTTCTCACACTCATCTCGTAAAATACGGACGCTTGGTCAGGTGCCTTTGTCGTTCTTATTGACGCTAAAAGTCCCCTTTAGCGCTATAAGTAAACGCGCTTTGTCGGGACTATTGCCGTCCCTTTAGCGCTATAAGTAAACGCGCTTGGTCGGGACTATTGCCATCCCTTTAGCGCTATAAGTAAACGCGCTTGGTCGGGACTATTGCCGTCCCTTTTGACGCAGTTATGTTAAGGAAAAGGTCGTGGGTGGGCTTACGGTTCCGTGACACGCGGGAAGAACGGGATGGTTATGTTTAGGAAAGGGTCGTGGGTGGGCGTACAGTTCTGTGACACGCGGGAGGAAAATAAAAAGCAACTATAGCAAGTGTGACATGGTTATGTTTAGGAAAGGGTCGTGGGTGGGCGTACGGTTCTGTGACACGCGGGAGGAAAATAAAAAGCGACTATAGCAAGCGTGACAAGCGGGATGCGAACCCCGCTCTCCTGGGTGAAAGTCCTGTGTTTGTTTGACCCATCCACCACCCCAACCAACCTCCTTGCGCGGAAATTCGCCCTTACATACTACTCGCTAAATCCTCTCTAACTGCTGCTCTCCCCAGTGCGTTACACAAATACGCTGAAAGACGCCTTTTTCGTCACATCAGACACTGACAGCCACTGTCCAAACGTCCTTATTTTACGAGTTCGGAATGAGAACGGGTTGAGCAGCACCTGTGAGTTTATCATGTGACAGCGAAAACGTGAAAGGCGGAGCAGTATGTCCTGTATGTCCCTTACCGGCTTCCGTATTTCAAGATGGCACATAAATATGGAGCGTCTACCCCCGCGACCCGTTACCGGATAAGCGGAAGAAGATGGATACCCCAGTTCATGCGAATGCAAATGTGAAATGTCAAGTCAATAGGAATACTTGCAATTGATGGTGATGGTAAATATTCATGACAAAGGACAAGTTTGTGAACGGGCAACACAGATTTTGATTATAAACAACTAAACAAGTTACACACTTTAGGTTATTGCCCAATTTGACAGATCAGGGTTCCCCCTTATGCAGATGATACTCTACTACATATGACTTTGTATGACTCCTAAAAAATACTTTTTCATTTCAGCTGATATTTAACTTTAACTGCTCTTCTGTGAACTGATGTAAAGTTATATAAACTAAAGATGTGTAACCTTATGGTTTAACATCCTGAAACACCGCCGGTCAGCATGTCCACGCAACTTGTATAATGTGATTTCATTAAATCAGATCTTTGTATTTGTGTGCCATAAAACCAAAACTATGAGCTGTAAGATGCTGAAATGCTCTGAAAAGTTGAGGGGAACTTCTGACTGGGGTGATTATTCTCTGGATGACACCTGTCACATTAACCCTTGTTTTTGTTTTTTTTCTGGGTCAGAATTTTAAATGAAAACTTTTTTTTCCACATTTTGTTGTTCTTTTTCGACACTTGTCACTTTACCCGATGGTTTTGTCGATTTTTTCCAGTTTTTTTGTCACTTTTGCCAACATTTTTGTTTAGAATTTTTTTTCCAGCAATTTTTCCAACATTTTTGTCACTTTTTTTCAACGTTCTTTTGTCATTTTCTCTTTTCTTCAAATATGATAAAATTAAATAAAACACCCAAATTCAATAAAAGTAGTGAACTGATCATTTATTTTACTTGTGAAGAGTAATGGTCGTATGGAACCATCCACGTTATTTTCTTGGACAATTTGGTTGAAAGGAACCCCAAATTTCTGATATAGAAACTTTTTTTTAAAAATGGGTCCAATTTGACCCGAGGACAACAGGAGGGTTAAACACATTAATTTGACATGTTGTTTATTTGACAATATTCCACAGTGCAGCTTTAATGGAAATGAGGCATGGTTAGATGTAGATGTATGGAAATATCTATAAAAAAAAGCCCCATGTCCTGTCTCGACCCTGTTAAAGTGTCATTGGAAAACATACGTATAATAGGAAAATGTGCCTATTTTGAATTACAGTCGAGAGTCATAATATGTTTGTTTTAAAACATGCAAAACACCTGCTGCTTCCATATGTCACTCTGATACCTGTATATCTGTAATAATCCACACCCAGACAAGCATTATAATATTTGGGCCAGTGAACAGGAGTCAGTGGATTTGGAGACGCAGGAGGACGATCACAAACAAACACTGCTAACAAGGTGGGTGTTCTTGATAACTTAATGATTTTTAGTTAGTAACGTTTTTAGCTAAAATGGCTCTTGGGAGGGCAATGTCTGTGGGCTAGTCTACCCCTTTGTTCCAAACTGAAATATTTTAATAACTATTGGATGGAATTGTGTACTAATGACTACCATACAAGACTCTGAAAAAAGTCTGACTCAATCTCACATTTTAAGACAATCTGTCATAATGTTACTGAGTTTTTAGTCACAGACTAGAAGATTTTACTATCAACACTTAAAACTTATGATAATATCAAACATGTTTGACTTTGTCGGAACGTCAACAGGAGAAAAAGACTGACCTAAAACAGCTTGAACTGAGTTTTGTGAACACCTTACATAACGATAACAAACAATTTTCACCTAACATTTTAGCTAAAATTGCTCTTGGGAGCACAGTGTCAGTCGGCTGGTCTACCACTTTAGTCCAGACTGAAATATCTCAACAACTATTGGATTTATTGCCATGAAATTGTGTACTAACAGTCACAGTCTCCATTGGATGAATCCTACAGAGTTTGGTCATCCTATGACTTCTCTTGCAGTGACACAAAAAGTAACAACTATTGGATGGATTGTCGCCAAATTTAGTACAGACGTTCTTGTTTTCCTCAGGATGATTTGTATTAACTTTGGTTATCCAAATTCTTCAAAGGGGTCTAACAATGAACGAAAAAATGTGATCAGTTGTGTGTGTTGTTGCCCAACAACTCATGATCTTGAACGTAGCTGCCAAAGGAGGTGTTGTATCATTGGTTTTGTTTGATGGCAACTTTGCATAGTTAGTTTTACAGCACAGTTCCTATTTGTTTCCTCCTCAGGCTTTCATCTACATACAGTCAATATGTCGGTCAACTCCTCTTCCCCCTCCAACTCCTCCCTTGATTCAGTACTCTTCAATTGCTATGCGACCAAAGTTAATATTTTTATCAGCCCTGCCTTCAACGCCACAAGAACCTTCCTCCTCCTCCCTCTCTCCATTCTGGTCCTGTGTCTGGGTCACCAACGATGGTGGCAGCAGTGTTCCTTCGCTACAACAAGCCACTCTGACATCTTCACCTACAACATGGCTGCCTTGGAACTGACCTGGTGCTTGCAGTTTTTCCTCTCCTTCACTGGCCTCCCGGATATGATGGTAGTGGGGCCCTGGCTTCAAATCTTCACTTGGTCTGGAGAGGCCTTCTTTCACGTCCTGACCTGTGTGGAGCGGTACCTGGCTGCTGTTCACCCCGTCACCTACATGGGGTTAAGAAAGGGGCAGGGGGTCAGGATCAGAAACATCAGCATTGGGTGTGTTTGGCTGCTGTGCTTCGGATCGAGCAGTGCAATAACTCTGCTCAATCGTACTTTATCCAGAGCCACATTTTTCTTCTTTGTGATCTTAACTTTAGTTGTTGTATCTTTCTGCAGCCTTTGTGTTCTCTGTGTTCTGATTCGTCCAGGGCCAGGGGAAGGGGGACAGGACAGGAAGCGAGTTGACCAGTCAAAGAAGAGGGCTTTTCACACTGTCATGGCCATAACAGGCGTGCTGTGGTTGTGGTTTGGTGGTGTTCTTGTTTTCTACGCTCTCCAGTCCTCGGCACTGCTGAGCACCACTGCTGGCTGTGTGATGATGTCGTGTGTAGCCTGGTTAAATCTGCCCTGCAGTCTGGTGTTGCCTCTGTTGTATCTACACAGGGCAGGAAAACTATCATGTTGCTGTCATAAAAGTGGGTAAAGACAAGCATTGGTTTGGAGAATTAAGAGTATATTGGACTATATAAGACCCATAAACAGTTTGTTGTACATTAAATTGGGGTGTGGTTGTATGGGATTGTTTTAATTAAATACAAAAAATAGAGCAAATTCTATCATCTGAACATACATCAATCTCAAAAAAAATTTCAAATATTTGTCTCAGGGTATGCCAACGCTAACCTGACTCCGCCAGATGGATTGCTTCGCATTTGCTCGGCATATCCACCTGGGAACTTTCCGTTGGAGAACTTTTGGGAAGGCGCGAAAATACTGGTTAGCTGATTGGATAAACCATCTGTCTATCACCACCTATGTTGGTGATAGACGGGCCAAATCAACCAATCAGATCAACGATATATCAAACTCTTGCCGAAACCAGTCGGGAGAAGAGCAAAAACATCTTTTCCTCCGATTAAAGCCTCCAGTGCCGTTTTTTGCTCTTCTTTCAATGAAGGAATACTTTCTAATTCGGATAAAACTTGCGCGATAGCTACGCTCATCTCATCCGTGGAAGCCATCATGTTGTTTAGACCGAACAGTCGCTTCTCGTTGCGTCACACCTAAACCCGCCTCAAAACCAACGCTGATTGGTCGGTCGTTTGGCGAACGACTCCAAATTTTCTCTAGTCTCAAGATGCCAGACTGATCTGCGAGTGGAAAACTGGAGCTCGCCAGATCAGGACGGTCTCACGAGGCTATGCCAACGCTATGCTAATATGAAATGTAATCTACTTGGAACATTTTGTTGATTTAATAACTCACATTGGAAATTATGGTTAAGGTGTTGTGTGGAGTTTATGATGTTGGAGTGGTTGCTAGGATTTTATTAGGGTGTTAAAAAGTAGCTGCCATGGTGTTTTCTATAGGCTTTTCAGATGGTTTGGTGACTATAGAGTGTTGCTCTGGGTAGATGTTAAGGTGGTAGTTATATTTGATGATGTTGTTCAAGGTGATAATAGAAAACTATGTGTTTGTTCGTTTGTTGCTAAGGCTGTCTAAGTGGTTTCTATGGTGCTGCTAGGGAGTTTCAGGTGGTTGTTAGGGTGCATTTAGGGCCCCAGCACCGACTAACGGTATACTGTCTCCAATGAATCGGCTTAAAGTAAAATTGGTAGGCATATATAACATGTTGAGACGTACAAAAAAGCCTCTTAGGGGTGTACCCTAAACTCAAAAGGAAGTCAGCCATTTTAAATTGACTGTCCACATTTAGTGCACGTAAATTTGCAGGCGCTGTACTTTAACAAACTCCTCCTAGAGATTTAACCCGATTGACTTTAATATTTCTTTAGTTTTTTTATCTGAAGGTATGGTCGTGGCGTAGCGGCTTTTTTTTCGTGGTTTAAGTCAAATGTACATTGTCCAATCTGCCCGAAAATTGTCATGCTTTATGAGAGTCCACAACCACGTTCAGCCCTGACAAAACGTAGCAACTCAAAACAGGGGTGCGTTGAACACCCTGTTGTGTGCGCAGGCACTCTGCCTTTTTATTACCACGTTGTGTCGAGCCTTCTTAGTGTTTTAAAAACACAATTTTGATGCGATCATAGTAGTGCCCCTAGCACTCCCATTCAAAAGGCCATTTGACCGAAAATACGGTCAATCTTAAAAGTGGCGCTTCCATCCTAATTATGCTTTTAAACGAAAGTTTGACTCAGGTACATTCACAAAAAGACCCTAGGTTGCATTTTGGTGAGAGATACGCTTTAAAAGGGATGGGTTAAATTAATTGATTCTCCAATTAAAATCGATCTTTGTTAGAGTGTTCTGATATTGATTTATAAATGTATGGGTGTATAACACACAACAAACTTTTGTGGGGTCAGTTCTTAAAGATGATTTTTTTGGGGGCATTTTAGGCCTTTATTATCCCTCGTGTTGTCTTCCCGTTGACAATGCAACTTTTTGTTTTTCTGGTTCAAGTTTTAACGCTTTGGTCCCGATGGTTTTGTAACTTTTTTCGACATTATTTTGAAGCTTTTTTTCCAATTCTTTATGTCACTTTTTCCGTTGTTTTTGTCTGTACTTTTCTGCGCTTTTTTCTGGGACATTTTTGGTGTTTTTTGAAGTTTTTGAAACGTTTTCTGACATTTTTGTCACTTTTTTCAACGTTCTTTTATAAAAAAAAAAATCTTAATGTAAACATTAACGTGGTGCATTTAAAAAAAAAAATGTAGTTGTTGTTGCTTCTTCCTTGTACAATTTACAGCAGAAGTTTTGTAAGAATCTCTTTCTGAGCCAATCTAAAATTATATGGTAAATAACATTTTCCTAACCTAATTGATATTGAGTTGTAAATTAATCGATTTTGGAAATCATTGGTGACACCCAACCCGAGCATTTAATAAAGTTTTCTTCCCTGGTGCACATGCATCAACAAACAAGATCAGTTTCAAGGATTAGCATTCTTGAAATTGATATTTTGTGCTATTGATGTTTGTCACAGGACATATTGTATATTTTTATATGAAATCAAGGTCCACCAATTATTTTAAATTCTAACCTTCCTGGTGGCCACATGATATAATGCATAACATAATTCGACCAAAATATTTGGATTTAATTAGATCTGGGGGGTATTGCACAAAAGCAGAATTTATAAATCCAGGATAACCGATAAAGCGAGGCTTGACCTGGTCTAATCTGTGCATCCTGGCTTGGTGCGTTTCACAAAGGCCAAGACAGGCTGAGGAGGAGCGACTAGGTTGAGCCAGGCTGAGGAGGAGCGACTAGGTCGAGCCAGGCTGAAGTAATTTGGATAGATGTGCGTTCACGGCTTTCTGTAACAGACCGTGAGGTCGATCACTGATTTACTGATGCTAAAACGGAGAATACGTATTGTTCATACTTTAAACATGGTGAACAGCTGCTTCTTATGGAGGTATGATACTGTGAAACACATTATTTGTAAAAAAGAAACACGGCCGCTGTAATAAAACAGCGAGAGAAAGCGTAGCAGACCGCCTGAATGAGTAAGTAGCCTAAATATATACATTAACTGACCACTGCTCTGAATTGAAACGGTCATAATCATACCATTCAAGAAGTTAGGCTAATTATTTGCACAAACGAACAGTTGTACACTTTGCCTTAAAAGTGAGCAGAAGATTAATGTTACACAGGAAATTTACCATGAAGATCAATTACATCTATATTATTCTATACTATTCTATACTATTCTATACTAATCTAGAGTAGGCCTATGATGCGCAAATATCTCTCTCTCCCTCTCTCTCTCTCTCTCTCTCTCTCTCTCTCTCTCTCTCTCTCTCTCTCTCTCTCACTCTGTCTCTTACTCTCTCTCTCTCTCTCTATCACTCTAGAGACACTTTTTTTTTTCTTCTATCCCAGAATGTATTTGTGGTGTAGCCAGACTTTACTCTACAGCACTGTGAAGCTAGAGCTGCCAATGTGAGACTAAGGTGAACCAACATTAAAGTTTTATTTCATGTTAGCTTGGATGTTATTGGTTAGCCAATATGTTGTTTGGGTTATTTATATAAGGGCATCACTTGATAGTTTCCTGTTTCTTGCTTAGATGTTTGGAGTCAACGCATTCTCATGAACGGGTCCGTATAATATCACATGACCAGCCAGGGGGTCTCCTAATTTCATAGGATATCATAGGTTTTGTTTTTGGTACCAATGATGTTTAGATTTAGATTTTGATGACAAAACCTATGATATCCTACGAAATAAGGAGACCCCTGGCTGGTCACATGATGCCGGCTGGTCACGTGACGCTGGCTGGCTACGAGCTCCATGAAACAGAGCGGTAGTTGCCAGTTGTTTAAGAGTTTACAGAGCTTCATGACGCCGGCTACAGTCCTCCGTTGTATCAGCGGTAGTTGGCGTTTCAGTTACCCGAAAATAGGTGACTGTGAGCCGTGTACAAAGCACCAACAGCTGCCGGTCGTTTCAGCGGTCATTGCGGTTAAATTTAGTTAAAAAAATATGAGCCTTTTGCCGTGACGAAAGTTACGTTTAGTCACCGAAACGACTAGATCAGATTAGGAAAAAGATCATAGTTTGGATTTAAACACTCCTAAGGAACATGCATTTCCTGGGTGAAAGGCTTTAGTTTTCCCTGGGAAGCGAACTCCGCTCTCTGGATTGAAAGTCCTGTGTGTTAACACCCAAACATCCACCCCGACCTCCGGCCAGCTGTGTTCATATACAGCAGCCATCATGGTAGTAAATACAGCAAAAAAACGTGGCATGTTTACGAATTACAATACTTAACTTTTCATAGCTTTTTGAATGAATGGTTCATGAGAACAGGCTGTTGTAGTGGCTGCTAGAGTATTACCAAGTAGTTTAGCTCTGGAGCGTGCCTATGTTGCCACATATCTAAGAATTGTTTTTTTCACTGAAAATTAGGCCCTATGTTCCCACAGCCCTATGTTTTTTAAAATTAGGCCCTATGTTCCCACAGTTCCCACATGTATATTTTTTTCCAAAATTAGGCCCTATGTTCCCACATTTCCTTTTTCATAATTTTGTGTCAGATTTTATCCCTCTTTCTCTCAATTTGGTAGCCCATTACACCCAACCTATTGTCCAGTAGCAATGGACTACAGATGAAATGTAGCTTTTAGCTAAATCTGGTAACTAACCCTAACCCTATCCCCTAACCCTAACTAACCCTAACCCTTGGAAAATAAGGCTGTGGGAACATAGGGCCTCATTTTAAGAAACATTTTAGAAATGTGGGAACATAGGGCTGTGGGAACATAGGGCTGTGGAACCATTAGGCTGTGGGACCATTGGTCTGTGGGAACATAGGGCTGTGGGACCATTGGGCTGTGGGAACATAGGGCTGTGGGACCATTGGGCTGTGGGACCATTGGGCTGTGGGAACATAGGGCTGTGGGACCATTGGGCTGTGGGACCATTGGGCTGTGGGAACATAGGGCTGTGGGACCATTGGGCTGTGGGAACACAGGGCTGTGGGACCATTGGGCTGTGGGACCATTGGGCTGTGGGACCATTGGGCTGTGGGAGCATAGGGCTGTGGGAACATTGGGGTGTGGGAACATAGGGCTGTGGCACCATTGGGCTGTGGGAACATAGGGCTGACCCCATTTAGCTCAAGTCGAACTGGCTGAATTTGGCTGGCGGGGTTTTTACTTCTGAAAATCTAGGCTTACTGGCCTGGTATTTCCTACCTGATGAATCAGGAGTCCTTGATGGCAACCAGGACCAGAAAACTTGCTTTTAAAAAATGACATCAACCCTCCACACTGGGTTCTATGGTTTTATTTCCCTTGGCAAGCATCAACCCCGTTCTAGCCAAGGCTCCAAGCATCTGCTTGCATCACCAAGATTTGGAACAAGGTCTTCTCAGACTCCATGTCCCTGACACCCTCCTGCACACAAGTGAGGCCATACTTCACGCCAATCTGACCAGGATCTGTTGAGACATCTTGTCAAAGTGTTGGATGACTGCAACCCAGCTACAGTGACATCCAGTAAGTGTTTCCATACCGTGGACCATGAAAAATGGCTGCATAACATCCAAAAGTGTATTGTAAAACAGTGTTTCTCAAACTTTTTCCAACCAAGGACAACTTACTCAACGAAATAAAAACCTCCTAACTGACAAAACATCCCCAAAAGCAATAGGCCTCCTACTTCAACAGAGTATAACAAATGACAGTCAAAATTAAATGACCATCCATCCATCCATCTTCGTCCGTTTATCCGGGGTTGGGTCACAGGGGCAGCAGCTCCAGCAGGGGACCCCAAACTTCCCTTTCCCGAGCCACATTAACCAGCTGGAGATAAAATCCCTCCACCTAGTCCTGGGTCTTCCCCGAGGCCTCCTCCTAGCTGGACGTGCCTGGAACACCTCCCTAGGGAGGCGCCCAGGGGGCATCCTTACCATATGCCCAAACCACCTCAACTGGCTCCTTTCGACACAAAGCAGCAGCGGCTCTACTCCGAGCTCCTCACGGATGACTGAGCGTCTCACCCTATCTCTAAGGGAGACGCCAGCCACCCTCCTGACGAAACCCATTTCGGCCGCTTGTAGCCTGGATCTCGTTCTTTCGGTCATTCGGAAATTAAATGACAGTTAAATGAGGTTTTTAAAAACAGCCTAGTCACTCATTGTCTCTCTTGTCATCTTAATGATGAAGAATGGTGCTGCTTATGCAGGCAAGCCATCGATCCATCGTCAGTTGACAGTTACGTAAACTTTATTCCTGCATATTTCCTTCAAAAGTAACCCTGATCATTTGTAAAGTAAATTTTGGGGCATTGTCGCAAAACCGTCGGCTACATTGCTGAAGTCCAACAACAAAGAAAAACAGCCAATTCAAATAATACATATTTTTTAATTTCCATCAGTTTATTTATTGAAAACAACACAAGCTTGTCGCTGTTAGGCTTTGGAGTCAATGGCAGGCAGAGAGAAACAAGTTGTTGAATTTTAAATTAAAAACACAATATTTTACCAAAACTATTCACAGACCACCCGGGGTCAGACCACTCTTTGAGAAATACTGTTGTAAAAAAAATAAGAGAATGCATAATATATTTAAAATGATATTATTGTTGTTTTTAACCACTGTGTCAGCAACCAACATCTAACTTGTTGTTTTATGAAGTTACCAAGTTATCAAATCAGGGATGTTGTCCCCTCCACCCTCGGAGCCAGCGAATGGAAAGACAATTTATCTTGGCCATGACGGATTGAACCAGATGGCCATTAGTGGTTTTTGGAAAATGCAAAGAACTCCTAAGGTTGTTGTTTTTGCACATATTCCAGGCACACCTGCTTCAACAATATATGTCCTGACAGGACTCCAGTGTACGGCAGTCTGCAGAGAAGCGGGAAACGGACACAGCTTCATCAAGTTGGAAAAAACTAAATTAAAGAAAACACAACGGAAAAGGTTTGTCTCTTTTAATGTATATATTAATGTAATGTCTGATTGTCAATGACGAGCCTATTTAGTATGAATAAACTATCCTTTTTCGATGTAAAATCCACTTTGGACATGTTCACTTCACATGTAACGGATCAACACCAATTCTGATACCTTAACTCAGGATGTATGCCTATACCGAGTACTGATCCAATACCAGAGCTTATTTGCAATCATTTTTATGTAAAATAACTTGAGGCCAGGGAGATGCAGATTATTGGATCAGTGCATCCCTAGTTGTTAAAGTTACATGTTTTTAAAAATATTCATATTTTAACCAAATTTTGTCCAGTTTAGACCAAGATGTTCAGACAATCAAACAATCAACCTCCATGAAAGGAAGCTGGGTCTAAAGTATTGAACAAGTAAATGACTTAAGAACAAAGAAGTAGACTGCAAAAGAGTTTTATCAATGTTTTCATCCGTTAGTATGTAAAATCGTAGTAATAGTAGTAGTCTACAGGGGCTGAGAGTTTGCTCTCACAGAATTCCATAAAATGATCACGAACTGTTAACACCGCATTACGCGGTCGTGGCACGGAATGTGTGAAAATTCCGTGTGGCCACCACGGAAACAATGCCAATGTGAAGTCAATGAGAAGATGACGTAGCATTAAGAGCAACTATGGAAGCGAGTAGTATGAAAGCCCGAAAATTCGCATAGGGAGGTTGGTTGGGACGGGTGAATGGGTCAAACAACACAGGACTTTCACACAGGAGACCGGGGATCGTCTCCCGCGTGTCACGTTTCCTAAAACCAACCATTGCTTTCTTGTTTTACTAAACCCAACCGTCCCGTTGTTGTCCCGCATCCCGTTGTTGTTTTCCTAAACCCAACCATCCTGTTGTTGTCCCACGTGTCATGGAAACGTAAACCCACCCACAACCTTTTCTTTAACTTAAGGGGCCGTGTTCATTTCACGGAATTCTTCCATGGGCCCATCACAGAATTTTCAGTGATTCCGTGAAACTGCCACAGATTTTGAGTTAAGGGGCCGTGTTAATTTCATGGAATTCTGTGAGATCAGGTTGGGCTGAGAGTTTGATATTGGATATAAAGAATCCATGTGGTTTTTGTTTATAATGGTAAAACATTTGGTTGGTATTACTTCATTGTGACTTTGTGACTACATAATGGGACGTCGACTCCTTTACTCTTCTCGTTCTCTTCCACAGGCCATGTCCGTCAACTCTTCATCCTCCCTCAATGTTACCCTTGTCCCTACTCCCTTCCCCTCCTCCATCCCTCCTCTCTACATAAATTGCCAGAAATCCGTGGCCAGCGATGTCGTGTTTTCCATCTACACCTTCACCAACCTCCTCCTCCTGCCTCTCTACATTCTCGTCCTCTACATTGGTTTCCAACGATGGAGGCATCAGAGTTCTGTGCCTGCAGGGCAGAAAACAAGCCACTCTGACTTCTTCACCTACCACTTGATTGTTATGGAGATTTGGGGTGTTTCTGGCTCATTAATCTACTGTGTGGGCCTTTACACCAATAGTGAAAGAGAGATATTGTTGGGGGCTCTTGTTTCCAGTGTTATTTTCCCTGGACAGACTTTGTTTCACAGCTTAACCTGTGTGGAGCGCTACCTGGCTGTTGTTCACCCCGTCACCTACATGCGCCTGCGAGACAAAAGAGGAGCTAGGTTTAGAAATGTCAGCATTTTGTGTACTTGGCTGCTGTGCTTTGGATGGGTGGAGATAACATACTTGTACATGCCTAATTTTCCTGCCATCCCTTTACTCTGCATTGTGTGCTTCTCACTTATTGTTATATCTTTCTGCAGCCTTTCTGTTCTCCGTGTTGTCATTCGTCCAGGACCGGGGGAAGTGGGCGGGGACAGGGAGCGGGTTGATCAATCAAAGCAGAGAGCTTTACACATCATCAGGGCCATATTGGGAGCTCTGTTGTTGAGGTTGGCCGGGCTTTTGGTTTGTTGTGGCATCACCCAATGGTCCCAGTTGACTACTAATATAGAATTATGTGCATTGGTAGATGCTGGGCTCTTTTTGGGTGTGCCCAGCAGTCTGGTTATGCCTTTGCTGTTTCTACACAAGACAGGAAAACTGGCATGTTGTAGGTGCAACACTGAGTCCGGATAAGAGTAAAGTAAATAGAGAGCTGAGTGTCAATTAATGCCGCGTTCTATTTACCTAGGAACTCGGAAGTCGCCACTGGGAATGACGTCATACCCGAGTTGAATGCGTTCTATTTAAAAGTCGGATTTTCATTGTTTTCATTAGCTCTAGCCGGTTAGCTATTGTTAGCAACCAGTTGATAACAACGCATTACGCCGTTTTTTGTGCATGCAAACAACGTAACCACATGTCCACAGATAGAAGTTGGACATGCCTGTGTGAACGACTGATTTAGTGAGACACAAATAAGACATAAGTGCTTATAACTTTATGTTACTGCAGCTTTCACAACTGTTGATACAGGGGGCAGCCATGTTGGATTTTGAACTCGCGCTACTGCGAGGTTGTACGAGTTCTGAGCTCATAAATATGAGGTCAGGGGGCGTGTTTACGACTTTGACCTCGTAAAAAACGAGTTCCATGGTAAATAGAACGCGGCATAATAACTGCCATTACAAGTCCACATGGTGCGGCTGATTTAACTTGCCAGTCCTCCCCGATATAGAGGCAGGTGTCACTCGTCCAGCGGAGAGCCATGAAATTTGCAGAAAAAAAGACCTTAATTTGCTAGCAAGTTAAGTAGCATTTCACAAATAATATTGTATTTATAATGCAAAATACATTTGAATTATAATAGATAATAGAACAATAATTAATAATAATAGTAGCAGTGGATGTCAAGCAGGACCAAAGCAGCAGCTGCGACCACAATCCAGGTGCAACCACAAGCCAAGGAAATCTGCGATTTCTATGATTTGTAATGAGGCTCATTATGAATCTTAAGCGACTCCGCAGGCTGAGGTGCTGGTCTCCGTAGCAGGCGAAGCTCGTGTAGTGTGTCGAATATTCCATCTGTAATAAAGTTTCCTGCATATTCTCCGATCTGTACCAATGTATATCGGATATTGGAGGCTTTTTTCCAGACCCACAATACAGAAACAGACAGTCTCAGGGGGATATGAGGGAGGGAAGCACGGACATTTGAAGTATCCCTTTAAGGCAGTCTCACAATTAAAATAGTTGGTTCTTTATATTTTAGGTCCTGCATATTGATATTTGGAGTGTTGGATATTAATATTTGGCGGGCTTTATATTATATTTGGTTTGCTGTGTATTCATGTTTTGGTTGTTTTATATTAAAGGTGCAGTAGGTAAGACTTATAAAACTAACTTTCTGTCTGCTGAAACTGACCCTATGTTCCAGTAGAACTACATGAAGCAGGTAATTAAAAAAAATAAATATCCAGCTCCTCTGGCACAACCTACAGTCTGTAGTGTGATTAGCAAAAATCCACCTCTACCTGTTCAGATGCACCAATCAGGGCCAGGGGGGTGTCTAACTGCGTGTCAATCACTGCTCATGCACACGCATTCATTCTCCCTTGTGGGGGGAGAGGCTTAGGAGACCGTTTTGGGCTTTAGCAGAAAGGGGGGAGGGACTGAGAAGCTGTCGATGTTCAAAATGTTTGGCTAAGTCCTGGATCTACACATTCCTACCTACAGCACCTTTAATATTTGATATACCAATTTAAATTAGTATATACATTCATATTCTTTATAACTTGTGTTGGTTCATCGAACTGTCTCCAGTGCTATATTGATATTTGGCATGCTTTATATTATATTTGGTTTGCTGTGTTTTTATATTTTGGTTGTTATATATTATTTGAAATGCTATATATATTTATATTTGGGTTGTCATATTTAGAAATAGAAAGCCAGAACTGTTTCTGAAATAATAAATATCTTCTAATTCCCTAGAAAATCCTTCTAAAGGTCTTTTCAATTTTCATAGTAATAAATATTATTTATTGCTTATTTTTTTTTAGATGTATTTTTACTTCTATTTGTTTATTCTTTGTTTCCTATCGACTAAGACTCTGTCTTGACAAAGGCCTATCATTCATCTCATATCACTGGCTTATTTGTAAAATCGTACTGATCTTTATTTGATAATGTTTTTTTCTGAACATCAACCAATTAAACTGTCTTTACCCACATCTGCTGTGTCAAGTGTCTGGACATGTTGTTAGAAAACAATAAGCTGTGACAAAGAACAAATTATTGTTCTGGCATCTGAAGGTCTGAACAACTGTATTGATCCATTGGATCGTGTTTAAGTCCATCAACAGATTAGTGAATCATTGAGGTTGTGCACATTGATAAATGGTGGGAAATAACACTTTAACATCTGTGACGCCCTCAGTGAACTGGAGTCATGGGCAACTCACACACTAAATCAAAGATAATTCATTCTGTCATTTGCATAGTCACTGGCTGCGACTACCTTCGTGCCTTCTGGAAACACATTACTTCTGTTTTGCATTTGTTGCTGTTTCTGACCATACCTACACATACAACAGTCACAGGGGAATTATGATTAGTTTAAGAGAGTAATTTAAAGCATGGGCCATTTGTTTATACTTCTTTTTAGATTATCATGGGGACTGATAATGTCCGAGATGTCTTCACTTACCTGATCGTGTTAATTTGAGTCTGTTGATGAGAAAATCAAACTCCAATAAGCAACCAATGAGAACAAGAAAGAATAAAGATTTTTTATTATTATTATTGTTTAGCATTATTATTATTATTCTCAAAGAGTGTAACAAGTTGCTGATTATCAATACAGCAAGTAGATTGTACAGTTGATCATGATTATACTGTATGTTTCAGAAAATGTAACCGGTCATATGATCTAAGAGTGTTGTCATGGAGAGAATATAATTTGAATTATAATTAGGTCAAGGCTATGGGTAAAAAAAAACACAGGGCTTTCAAGACATGAAGCGGAGTTCATTTCCTGAAGAAAACTAAACACTTTCACCCAGGAAACACGTTTTGTTTTTTATCCAAACCACAATCATTCTTTTAAACCTAACCAGCCGTTTTGGTGCTTGAACTTAACTGCCGTTGCAGCATAATGCTCACTTTGGTTAAACTCATTTAGTATTGTAGCCTGCGTCACGTGACCAGCTGGCGGTCGCTTAATTTTGTAGGATATTATATGAATTGGTTTGCATATATTTTCCTACAATATCATACAAACTCGTTCATCAGAATGCGTTAGATCAGTGATTAATAAGGCTGAATTTCGGGAAGGATACTTCAGATACAGTATTAGGGGACCACTGAGGCCTATATAAAAGCATACAAAAAGCAGCATGTCATAGGACCTTTAATAAAGCCTATAAAGTTCAGTTCAAGTCTATTGGTTTTATAATTCTGCCATTCTTTGCAGTAAAAATCTCATATTAACACATCTCAATAATGTGGAATGTGAAACCAACCAGCACACACATTAACATCTTAGCAACCACATACTGTGTAACACCTCACAAGAACCTCATAACAACCACCGCAAACATTCTAGTAAGCATCTGGCAACATCCTAAAAACCACTACACAACACACTAGCAACCACCCTGAACACCCTAAAAATCACCATTAATGCTGTGTTTCCACTATGGTACGACTCTGTTCCAACTCGACTCCAGTTTTTGGTACCCGTACTTTTCTCTTTTTGTTTTCCACGGCGGATAGTACCCTCTCAGTGTAGGCGTGACTCTCAGCTGATCGCCATAGCGGCCTGAAACTGTCGTGACATCATCTACACACAAAACTCGCTGAAACCTTTCATCGGCAACCAAGCAGAGGAACGTCTGCATCCGGTCTATTGTACTGCGTAGTGTATGGCATAGTTTTGTGGGCTGCCATTTAAAAAACAAAAATAATCTGGGTCGAGCGAAAAATAAGTTTGGGTAGTTAAAAATGGTGGGTTTGTGCACGATGTTCTGTGTTGTGCAGATGACAATTTTCTCTGACCAATCATTGGTCTGCAGGGAGCATCAAGACATTTTATATTTTCACAAAGACTAGTTCCAAGAAGCTCTCCGGTTCATCGGCTTTTCAATGGTCTGCACCATGGTCTGTTTTAATTCCACCCTTTATTATCGACTCAGCTCGCTTGAAACATCAATCGAGGTGGTACTAAAAAAAGTTAACTGTCTGGAACCCTATAGGAACCACCTAGTAATACCCTAATTACCAGATATAACACAGAAAAAAGACAGTGACACTACAACAAGTGCCTTGAATATCCTGGTAACAAAAACCTACTGACAATCCCCTAGAGACCACCAAGTAACAACACAGCAACCACATGCTATACCTGTAGAACCACCTAGTTACACCCTACAAAATGAACATCAACAAAACATCTACTCTAAAAGAACATTATCATCAAAAAGATGTCAAATTTGTTAAGTTGCGACTATTCGATTCAACTATCTTTTGGTTAATGATTGTAAAGATTTACAGAGAAAATGTTTACGGCATTTACGTGCTAGCATGTTTACACACTGGTTATAGAAAAAGCTTATTACGCCGGGCAAGATAAAGACACAGATGAAACAATTGCTGCTGGCCAGTTCTCCATCGTATAGGGATCACCAGAAACATTCGTTGGCAATGATAGGTGGACAGCCATCCCGCAAATGCCAACATTTTGGGACAGATTGGTGGGGATTGCTATGGACAAAGTAAGTTACACAGGGCGATACACCGGTAAGAGCAACTCACGTTTAACAATGTATTCTCGCTAATTTAAAAGGCTTACTTTACTGTATTTTGTGAAAAGTTAACTTCATTCAATATTTTATGTTTTTGTTTTGCAGGGTGGAAATGTACCATCAGTTCCTTCCTGAGACAATTTTGCAGCGCCACTGTCGCTGCATCCAGAGCTTAGCGCCGCCCAAGACGATTGTGATTGGTTTAAAGAAATGCAAAGCATTTTTTTCTCCTTTCCTATAATTTATGTGTGATGTAGCAAGACCTTACATGTGGAGAGTCTCATTGCCAGACCTTACTGCGAGTGATGCCAATAACTGTAAATCCAATGCTTATCTTTACCCGCTTTAATGACAGCAACATGATTTTCCTGCCCTGTGTAGATACAGAAGAGGCAACACCAGACTGCAGGGCAGATTAAACCAGGCTGCACACGACATCATCAAACAGTCAGCACTGGTGCTCAGCAGCGACAAGGCATGCAGAACATAGCAAACTAGGAACACTCCAAACCACAACCACAGCACGCCTGTTATGGCCATGACAGTGTGGAAAGCCCTCTTCTTTGACTGGTCAACTCGCTCCCTATCCTGTCCCCCTTCCCCCGGCCCTGGACGAATCAGAACACAGAGAACACAAAGGCTGCAGAAAGATACGACAACTGAAGTCAAGGCCACAAGGATCAAAGATAAGGTGATGGATAAAGTACGATTGAGCAGAGTTATTGCGCTGCTCGATCCGAAGCACAGCAGCCAAACACACCCAATGCTGATGTTTCTGATCCTGACCCCCTGCCCCTTTCTTAACCCCATGTAGGTGACGGGGTGAACAACAGCCAGGTACCGCTCCACACAGGTCAGGACGTGAAAGAAGGCCTCTCCAGTGTAAGTGAAGGTTCGAAGCCAGGGCCCCGCTTTCATCATCTCCGTGAGACCAGTGAACCTGCCACAGTAGAAGCCAACAATCCCCAAGCACCAGGTCAGTTCCAAGACAGCCATGTTGTAGGTGAAGATGTCAGAGTGGCTTGTCATCGCAAAGGAACGCTGCTGCCGCCATCGTTGGTGACCCAGACACAGGACGAGGATGGAGAGAGGGAGGAGGAGGAAGGTTCTGGTGGCGCTGAAGGCAGTGTTGATAAAAATACCAAATGTGAAGTCGTAGCAATCAACGAGTGCTGAATCAAGGGAGGAGTTGGAGGTGGAAGAGGAGTTGACTGACATATTGACTGTATGTAGATGGAGGCCTGATTAGGACAAAAAGAAAAGGAACTGTGCTGTAAAACAAACTCTGAAAAGTTACAGTCAAACAAAACCAGTGACACAACACCTCCTTTGGCAGCTACACTGGAGATCATGAACTCATCACATTTTTCGGTGGCACTTTATAATAACCATCATTATTAAATGGTAAATTGGTAATTATTTCAGGGTCCAAGCCCAAGGAGGCTGTGAGCCACATATGCAAGGCAACGCAGCTCCAAGTACCAGCGGTGCTGGGAACCCTATTGTAATGGCTAAGATATATATACTGTATATGTATGTGTAGTTCTTTTCTTAACAAGGTTACAAAGTGCTTACAACTCCCATACTGTGCACGGCACCTACAAAAACCTTATATGCACGTGTTCCTTGAATTTAGCTGAATCTCCTGACATAGGGATGTGGTGGCCTAAAGGTTAAAGAAGTGAGCGTGTGACCGGGAGGTCATCGGTTCAATCCCCAGACCGACAGGTCCCTCCCTCATTACCACCACTGAGGTGCCCTTGAGCAAAGCCCTTAACCCCCAACCGCTCCAATGGAGCTGCTCAGTGGCCAGCAGATCAGACTGTGGTCATACTGGGCAGCTTCCAGGTATGAATGTGTAACTGTGTGAATGTGACAGGTCGTTGTTGCAAATGAGAATATGTTCTCAATCCACTTACCTGGATAAATAAAGGTTAAAAATATATAGAACACGCCAATTTCTGCCTAAAAAAACGCCCTTTTTTTCTGCCTAAAAAAACGTTCTTGCTAAATGTACAAAACCTACTTTTTCAAAACCCCTTCTGGGGTTTTTGCATGATCTGCCTGAGACTTGTAGGATGGATTTCAGACGAACCTGACAAAAATGTATAAAATTTATTTTCACTGCTTGATATGCAAATTACAAACGAACACATATTTGTGGCTAGAGACCAAAACATGGACTTTTGCATATATCGTCCAATATAAATGATATCAACGCGAAACTTTAGATCCTTGTTTGCCATGCCACTCTGAGGCTCTGTGCCAAATTTGGCAAATATTGGCCATTAGAGGGTGCTACAAATATGAAAAGTTTATATCTCAATGTTTGCGTGCCGCCATTGCGCTTTGGGTTCGATTTTCGCTGCCTCCATCGGTCGTCAGGGCCGACTTGCACAAGAGGCTTGGATCCCGTCATAACTGTTTGCAGTTCTAGTTAAACTTGAGTTTATAGTTATTTCACTGTTTACAAACAATAAAATGATAATAATGTTATACTACTTATTAGTAATGATATATTTATTTCAAGTTTATTGTTGCACACATCATAACATTTTATATGTTATATTAAGTATTTGTTAATCATGAAAATGATTTGGTAACCTTTAAGAAATTGTTTGTAAACCATCAATTAACAATATTTGGATAGCAATTATAAAGTTGCAACCGTTGATTATTAGTACCTTCTTAATGGTTAATAAATACTTTGTAAAGCATCTATAAATAGTATTTATATAGATATTATCAGTACACAAATAATCATCTAATCACCAAAAAAGATTAAATTGGGCAAACGTAATGTTACATGATGCTTTAAAAACTACTTATTAATCATTAAATTATAAGCATTAGTTGCAACTTGATGAAAGCCATCCAAATAATGTTTATAGATAGTTTACAAAACAATTAACAATGACAAAAGTATGAAGTATAATTCTAAATCTATAACTTTGTCATTTTATTACACTAAACTAATGATACAATAACATAAATGATTAAATTATGAATAAATAGTAATCATAAAATATAATTTCATTGTTTTAACAATAAAATAACTGTTAACTGAAGTTCATTTAATTATCAATTTACCATTTATGTTGTGTTACCAACTAAACACTGATAATAAATAAATAACCTGTTGATTGCCCATCCGTGTACACAGAATAATAACGATAACAATAATATACTACTGTCTTATTTAACTATGTTTATATTTCAACTGCTAAATATTTAAGGTCCACTACCAGACTTATTTAATGTTCATTTGCACTAATATTTGAACAATGTACATCATGTATACAGCCTATTGTTATACATACTATCATAGCCTACTATAGATGTGAATTTGTTAAAGTAAAATAAGAGTCTGTCCAGGCAGTGAACTGATAGATTTGATTTGTAGATTTGACTTTAAGAAAATAAATACCAACACCCACCTCAGCAGTTTGTGATCATACTCTCCTACGTCTCCGAACTTGTTCACTGTTCACCGCTTTCTGATCCGAATATACATTAAAACATCCGTGTTATGGGTGAGTATATGTATGTATGTTTGTGTGTGTGTCTTCTCCTAGGTGTTTGTGTGTAACAGAGAAACAGGTGAGAGTAGGACTGTCGGGTTCTTTGCATGTTGCAAAACTGATGCATTTTGTTCAGGTAAATTGCAATAGGCAAATGTATTTTTCCCTATTAAAACTTTGCAACAAGATCAGAGCGCAAAAACACTTTGAGTCAAACACAGGGTGGATTCTTATTATGTGTTTAATCAAAAGGCAGCCAAATAAACACAAAATAATAAAAGTATTTCTTCTGCGTCAGTATATCAGTATGGTAAGTAGAGATTAAACAACCAAACACACACACACAAGATTATTTAGTCTTCCCTTTATTACTTCAATCGAATGCAGTAATATTTTGCTGCAACATTCTTGATTATCACACAGATACATACATTTCAACAATAAACAGATGGAAAAATCTATTAATGTGCCTTAACATATAAATAGATAGATAGATAGTTAGATAGATATTTGACAGGATTCAGATGACATATTATGACTATGAGTTAATATTGTTATGTAGTTGCTCAAGCATGAACAATTACAGGCGGATTAGACAATGTAAATTTGAGTTACAACAACTGCCTGGTTCTTGATAAAATGCTCAAAATGGCCACCATGCCACATCTCAAGACTCAAGCTTTTAATGACTTTTCACCTTCAGGGTCTTTAGATTGCCTAGAAAACAATTGAAGTAAATTGGATTATATCTCTAGGAGTAGTTTGTTAAAGTGCGGCGCCTGGCCTTTCAATATAGGGCTTTCCTAATTAGTATAATACATTTCCAAATAAACAGACCTAATCCTTTAATGAGTCAGTTAATAAGATCCTTGAGATAGATAGATAGATAGATAGATAGATAGATAGATTGATTGATTGATTGATTGATTGATTGATAGATAGTCCTATTGTCCCCAAAAAAATGAACGCCACAGTAAAAAACAAGATCCCAAAAAAAAAGTATTAAAAGAAATGCCTTATACTAAATATATATATCATATATATCTACCATATATTTGACAGGATTCAGATGACGAACAGACTAGTGTTTATTCGTATCTGCTTGTTCAGAGCACTTTGGTAGTCAAATTATGATTTAAAGAAAAAATGGCAAACATTCTGTGGTTCAAGCTTCTCAAATGTAGATGTCCTCAGGCCTGGACTCTTATCAATCATGACAAATTTCGAGCAGATTGGACAATTTACACTTGAGTTACAACAACTTCCTGTTTCATAGTGCAATGTAGTTTACACATTGTAACGTAAATGGTAAATTGATAGTTGAATGAACTTCAGTTAACAGTTATTTTATTGTTAAAACAATGAAATGATAATTTATGATTGCTAATAATTCATAATGTAATAATTTATGTTATTGTATAATTAGTTTAGTGTACAATGACTAAGTTATAGATTTTGATTTATACTTCATACTTTGTCAATGTTAATTGTTTTGTAAACCATCTATAAACATTATTTGGATGGCTTTCATCAAGTTGCAACTAATGCTTATAATTTAATGATTAATAAGTAGTTTTTAAAGCATCAAGTAACATTACGTTTGTCCCATTTAATCTTTTTTGGTGATTAGATGATTATTTGTGTACTGATATCTTTATAAATACTATTTATAGATGCTTTACAAAGTATTAACCATTAAGAAGGTACTATAATCATCGGTTGCTGCTTCATGATCGCTATCCAAATATTGTTAATTGAGGGTTTACAAACAATTTCTTAAAGGTTAACAAATCATTTTAATGATTAACAAATACTTAATATAATATATAAAATGTTATGATGCGTGCAACAATAACCCTTACATTCTGAAAATACTCATACACTATTGGGAAAAACTAATATTAGAAGTACTTATTCTTACACTCCATCGGTTTCCTGCTGAGAACCATGGCCTCAGATTTAGAGGTGCTGATCCTCATCCCAGCCGCTTCACACTCGGCTGCGAACCGATCCAGTGAGTGCTGAAGGTCACAGGCCGACGATGCCATCAGGACCACATCATCTGCAAAAAGCAGCGATGAGATCCCCAGCTCACCAAACTGCAACCCCTCTCCACCCCGACTACGCCTCGATATCCTGTCCATAAATACTACAAACAGGATTGGTGACAAAGCGCAGCCCTGGCGGAGGCCAACTCTCACCTGAAACGAGTCCGACTTACTGCCGAGAACCCGGACACAGCTCTCGCTTTGGTCGTACAGAGATTGGATGGCCCTGAGAAGGGACCCCCTCACCCCATACTCCCGCAGCACCTCCCACAGTGTCTCCCGGGGGACCCGGTCATACGCCTTCTCCAGATCCACAAAGCACATGTAGACCGGTTGGGCATACTCCCAGGCTCCCTCCAGGATCCTTGCGAGAGTAAAGATCTGGTCCGTTGTTCCACGACCAGGACGGAATCCGCATTGTTCCTCTTCAACCTGAGGTTCGACTATCGACCGAACCCTCCTTTCCAGCACCTTGGAGTAGACTTTACCGGGGAGGCTGAGAAGTGTGATACCCCTGTAATTGGCACACACCCTCTGGTCCCCCTTTTTGAAAAGGGGAACCACCACCCCGGTCTGCCACTCCTTAGGCACCGTCCCCGACTTCCACGCAATGTTGAAGAGGCGTGTCAACCAAGACAACCCCTCCACACCCAGAGCTTTAAGCATTTCTGGACGGATCTCATCAATCCCTGGGGCTTTGCCACTGTGGAGTTGTTTAACTACCTCAGCAACTTCCACCAGGGAAATTGACGACAATCCCCCATCATCCTCCAGCTCTGCCTCTACCATAGAGGGCGTATTAGTCGGATTTAGGAGTTCCTCAAAGTGCTCCTTCCACCGCCCTATTACCTCCTCAGTTGAGGTCAGCAGCGTCCCATCCTTACTGTACACAGCTTGGATGGTTCCCCGCTTCCCCCTCCTGAGGTGGCGAACGGTTTTCCAGAAGCACCTTGGTGCCGACCGAAAGTCCTTCTCCATGTCTTCTCCGAACTTCTCCCACACCCGCTGCTTTGCCTCTTTCACGGCAGAGGCTGCAGCCCTTCGGGCCCTTCGGTACCTTGCAACTGCCTCCGGAGTCCCCTGGGATAACATATCCCAGAAAGACGTTGTGGATGTTCGTGGGTTGCCGCCCCTTGAGGCACCTAAGACCCTAAGACCACAGCTCCCCGTCGCAGCTTCAGCAATGGAAACTTTGAACATTGTCCACTCGGGTTCAATGCCCCCAGCCTCCACAGGGATGCACGAAAAGCTCCGCCGGAGGTGTGAGTTGAAAGTCTGTCGGACAGGGGCCTCCTCCAGACGTTCCCAGTTCACCCGCACTACCCGTTTGGGTTTACCAGGTCTGTCCAGAGTCTTCCCCCACCCTCTGACCCAACTCACCACCAGATGGTGATCAGTTGACAGCTCTGCCCCTCTCTTCACCCAAGTGTCCAAAACATACGGCCTCAGATCAGATGAAACGATTATAAAATCGATCATTGACCTTTGGCCTAGGGTGCTCTGGTACCAAGTACACTTATGAGCATCCCTATGTTCGAACATGGTGTTCGTTATAGACAATCCATGACTAGCACAGAAGTCCAACAACAAACAACCACTCTGGTTTAGATCAGGGAGGCCGTTCCTCCCAATCACGCCTCTCCATGTGTCTCCATCATTGCCCACGTGCGCGTTGAAGTCCCCCCAGCAGAACTATGGAGTCCCCTACTGGAGCCCCATACAGGACTCCATTCAAGGTCTCCAAGAAGGCCGAATACTCCGAGCTCTTGTTTGGTGCATACGCACAAACAACAGTCAGAGTTTTCCCCCCCACAACCCGCAGGCGTATGGAGGCGACCATCTCGTCCACCGGGGTAAACTCCAACGTAGCGGCGCTCAGCCGGGGGCTTGTGAGTATCCCCACACCCGCCCGGCGCCTCACACCCTGGGCAACTCCGGAGAAGAAAAGAGTCCAACCCCTATCCAGGAGTATGGTTCCAGAACCGAGACTGTGCGTAGAGGTAAGCCCCACCAGATCCAACTGGTAGCGCTCCACCTCCCGCACAAGTTCCGGTTCCTTCCCCCACAGAGAGGTGACGTTCCACGTCCCCAGAGCCAGCGTCTGCTGCCCGGGTCTGGTCCGTCGAGGCCCCTGACCTTCACTGCCACCCATGTGGCAGCGCACCCGACCCCAGCGGTTCCTCCCACAGGTGGTGGGCCCATAAATTACTTTTTATAAATTCTGTAAAATTTGGATTGGATTTCCTGTGACAGCTTCCACCAAGATTAGTGGCAACTATGTTAATTCAGTTGGTGTGTCAGGAAATGTTTAAAATACATTTCACTGTTCTATTTTTCATGCACCAACAACATAGGCTACTTTTGAACATGCTTTTATGATTCAGTGCTGCCCAGATAATTTATTGGGAAGTGATCTCACGATTACAAGTTCGAATTGGTGATTGGAACTGGAAAGTGAAGTTGATTCAAACAGCAGATTGAGAGGGCTGTTCTCAGAAGTTGTGTGTTCATCAGTGGACATAGCCTGACATAAACATCTGTAAACTATTTTTGGATGAAACCTGTAAACTGAACCCTTTACCCTTAACATAAAGGAATGACACGGTGTGCAATAATGTAAAAGTAGACAGCTCGCAATTTGTAAACAGTGAAATAACTATAAACTCGAGTTTAACCAGAACTGCAAGCAGTCATGACGGGGTCCAAGCCTCTCGCGCAAGTCGGCCCTGACAACCGTCGGAGGCAGCGGAAGTCGGAGGCAGCGGAAGTCGAACCCAGCGGCACGCAAAAGTTGAGATATAAACTTTTCATATTTGTAGCGCCCTCTAATGGCCAATATTTGCCAAATTTGGCACAAAGCCTCAGAGTGGCATGGCAAACACGGATCTAAAGCATTGCGTTGATAGCATTTATTTTGGACGATATATGCAAAAGTCCATGTTTTGGTCTCTAGCCAAAAAAATGTGTTCGTTTGTAATTTACACAAGAGATTAAATTTTTTCATTGACATTTTTGTCAGGTCCATCTGAAGATCGTACATGCAAAGTCTCCGGCAGATCAGGCAAAACCCCCAGAAGGGGTTTCGAAAAAGTAGGTTTTGCACATTTCGCGAGAACGTTTTTTGGCAGAAATTGGCGTATCCTATATCAGGAGATTCAGCTAAATTTAAGGAATGCATGCATATAAGGGTTTTGTAGGTGTTGTACGGTATGGGAGTTGTAAGCACTTTGTAACCTTGTTAAGTGCAATACATACCTGTATATATATATATATATATATATATATATATATATATATATATATATATATATATATATATACAGGTATATATATGGCTAAGATATATATATATATATATATATATATATATCTCTTAGCCATTAAAATAGGGTTCCCTGCACCGCTGGTACTTGGAGCCGCGTTGCCTTGCATATGTGGCTCACAGCCCCCTTGGGCTTGGACCTTGAATTAATTACCAATTTACCATTTAATAATGATGGTTATTATAAAGTGTCACCGAAAAATGTGTTGTTGCCCAACAGTTCATGATCTCCAGTGTAGCTGCCAAAGGAGGTGTTGTGTCACTGGTTTTGTTTGACTGTAACTTTTCAGAGTTTGTTTTACAGCACAGTTCCTTTTCTTTTTGTCCTAATCAGGCCTCCATCTACATACAGTCAATATGTCAGTCAACTCCTCTTCCACCTCCAACTCCTCCCTTGATTCAGCACTCGTTGATTGCTACGACTTCACATTTGGTATTTTTATCAACACTGCCTTGAGCGCCACCAGAAACTTCCTCCTCCTCCCTCTCTCCATCCTCGTCCTGTGTCTGGGTCACCAACAATGGCGACAGCAGCGTTCCTTCCCGATGACAAGCCACTCCGACATCTTCACCTACAACATGGCTGCCTTGGAACTGACCTGGTGCTTGGGGACTGTCAGCTTCTACTGTGGCAGGTTCACTGGTCTCACGGAGATAATGAAAGCGGGGCCCTGGCTTCGAACCTTCACTTACACTGGAGAGGCCTTCTTTCACGTCCTGACCTGTGTGGAGCGGTACCTGGCTGTTGTTCACCCCGTCACCTACATGGGGTTAAGAAAGGGGCAGGGGGTCAGGATCAGAAACATCAGCATTGGGTGTGTTTGGCTGCTGTGCTTCGGATCGAGCAGCGCAATAACTCTGCTCAATCGTACTTTATCCATCACCTTATCTTTGATCCTTGTGGCCTTGACTTCAGTTGTCGTATCTTTCTGCAGCCTTTGTGTTCTCTGTGTTCTGATTCGTCCAGGGCCGGGGGAAGGGGGACAGGATAGGGAGCGAGTTGACCAGTCAAAGAAGAGGGCTTTCCACACTGTCATGGCCATAACAGGCGTGCTGTGGTTGTGGTTTGGAGTGTTCCTAGTTTGCTATGTTCTGCATGCCTTGTCGCTGCTGAGCACCAGTGCTGACTGTTTGATGATGTCGTGTGCAGCCTGGTTTAATCTGCCCTGCAGTCTGGTGTTGCCTCTTCTGTATCTACACAGGGCAGGAAAATCATGTTGCTGTCATTAAAGCGGGTAAAGATAAGCATTGGATTTACAGTTATTGGCATCACTCGCAGTAAGGTCTGGCAATGAGACTCTCCACATGTAAGGTCTTGCTACATCACACATAAATTATAGGAAAGGAGAAAAAAATGCTTTGCATTTCTTTAAACCAATCACAATCGTCTTGGGCGGCGCTAAGCTCTGGATGCAGCGACAGTGGCGCTGCAAAATTGTCTCAGGAAGGAACTGATGGTACATTTCCACCCTGCAAAACAAAAACATAAAATATTGAATGAAGTTAACTTTTCACAAAATACAGTAAAGTAAGCCTTTTAAATTAGCGAGAATACATTGTTAAACGTGAGTTGCTCTTACCGGTGTATCGCCCTGTGTAACTTACTTTGTCCATAGCAATCCCCACCAATCTGTCCCAAAATGTTGGCATTTGCGGGATGGCTGTCCACCTATCATTGCCAACGAATGTTTCTGGTGATCCCTATACGATGGAGAACTGGCCAGCAGCAATTGTGTCATCTGTGTCTTTATCTTGCCCGGCGTAATAAGCTTTTTCTATAACCAGTGTGTAAACATGCTATCATGTAAATGCCGTAAACATTTTCTCTGTAAATCTTTACAATCATTAACTAAAAGATAGTTGAATCGAATAGTCGCAACTTTATAACAGCATCCAAATTATGTTTATAGATGGTTTACAAAACAACTTTTAACAATTGATACTTGCTATGTGCTTTGGTCCCATTTTGGTAAAAGAAATCGTACAAATTTGACATCTCTTTGATGATAATGTTCTTTTAGAGTAGATGTTTTGTTGATGTTCATTTTGTTTGCTTGAGTAGTTGTTCCACAGTGGTTGTAGGGGCATTATGGGTCGCTAGGGTGTAACTAGGTGGTTCTACAGGTATAGCATGTGGTTGCTGTGTTGTTACTTGGTGGTCTCTAGGGGATTGTCAGTAGGTTTTTGTTACCAGGATATTCAAGGCACTTGTTGTAGTGTCACTGTCTTTTTTCTGTGTTATATCTGGTAATTAGGGTATTACTAGGTGGTTCCTATAGGGTTCCAGACAGTTAACTTTTTTTAGTACCACCTCGATTGATGTTTCAAGCGAGCTGAGTCGATAATAAAGGGTGGAATTAAAACAGACCATGGTGCAGACCATTGAAAAGCCGATGAACCGGAGAGCTTCTTGGAACTAGTCTTTGTGAAAATATAAAATGTCTTGATGCTCCCTGCAGACCAATGATTGGTCAGAGAAAATTGTCATCTGCACAACACAGAACATCGTGCACAAACCCACCATTTTTAACTACCCAAACTTATTTTTCGCTCGACCCAGATTATTTTTGTTTTTTAAATGGCAGCCCACAAAACTATGCCATACACTACGCAGTACAATAGACCGGATGCAGACGTTCCTCTGCTTGGTTGCCGATGAAAGGTTTCAGCGAGTTTTGTGTGTAGATGATGTCACGACAGTTTCAGGCCGCTATGGCGATCAGCTGAGAGTCACGCCTACACTGAGAGGGTACTATCCGCCGTGGAAAACAAAAAGAGAAAAGTACGGGTACCAAAAACTGGAGTCGAGTTGGAACAGAGTCGTACCATAGTGGAAACACAGCATTAATGGTGATTTTTAGGGTGTTCAGGGTGGTTGCTAGTGTGTTGTGTAGTGGTTTTTAGGATGTTGCCAGATGCTTACTAGAATGTTTGCGGTGGTTGTTATGAGGTTCTTGTGAGGTGTTACACAGTATGTGGTTGCTAAGATGTTAATGTGTGTGCTGGTTGGTTTCACATTCCACATTATTGAGATGTGTTAATATGAGATTTTTACTGCAAAGAATGGCAGAATTATAAAACCAATAGACTTGAACTGAACTTTATAGGCTTTATTAAAGGTCCTATGACATGCTGCTTTTTGGATGCTTTTATATAGGCCTCAGTGGTCCCCTAATACTGTATCTGAAGTATCCTTCCCGAAATTCAGCCTTATTAATCACTGATCTAACGCATTCTGATGAACGAGTTTGTATGATATTGTAGGAAAATATATGCAAACCAATTCATATAATATCCTACAAAATTAAGCGACCGCCAGCTGGTCACGTGACGCAGGCTACAATACTAAATGAGTTTAACCAAAGTGAGCATTATGCTGCAACGGCAGTTAAGTTCAAGCACCAAAACGGCTGGTTAGGTTTAAAAGAATGATTGTGGTTTGGATAAAAAACAAAACGTGTTTCCTGGGTGAAAGTGTTTAGTTTTCTTCAGGAAATGAACTCCGCTTCATGTCTTGAAAGCCCTGTGTTTTTTTTTACCCATAGCCTTGACCTAATTATAATTCAAATTATATTCTCTCCATGACAACACTCTTAGATCGTATGACCGGTTACATTTTCTGAAACATACAGTATAATCATGATCAACTGTACAATCTACTTGCTGTATTGATAATCAGCAACTTGTTACACTCTTTGAGAATAATAATAATAATGCTAAACAATAATAATAATAAAAAATCTTTATTCTTTCTTGTTCTCATTGGTTGCTTATTGGAGTTTGATTTTCTCATCAACAGACTCAAATTAACACGATCAGGTAAGTGAAGACATCTCGGACATTATCAGTCCCCATGATAATCTAAAAAGAAGTATAAACAAATGGCCCATGCTTTAAATTACTCTCTTAAACTAATCATAATTCCCCTGTGACTGTTGTATGTGTAGGTATGGTCAGAAACAGCAACAAATGCAAAACAGAAGTAATGTGTTTCCAGAAGGCACGAAGGTAGTCGCAGCCAGTGACTATGCAAATGACAGAATGAATTATCTTTGATTTAGTGTGTGAGTTGCCCATGACTCCAGTTCACTGAGGGCGTCACAGATGTTAAAGTGTTATTTCCCACCATTTATCAATGTGCACAACCTCAATGATTCACTAATCTGTTGATGGACTTAAACACGATCCAATGGATCAGTACAGTTGTTCAGACCTTCAGATGCCAGAACGATAATTTGTTCTTTGTCACAGCTTATTGTTTTCTAACAACATGTCCAGAAACTTGACACAGCAGATGTGGGTAAAGACAGTTTAATTGGTTGATGTTGAGAAAAAAACATTATCAAATAAAGATCAGCACGATTTTACAAATAAGCCAGTGATATGAGATGAATGATAGGCCTTTGTCAAGACAGAGTCTTAGTCGATAGGAAACAAAGAATAAACAAATAGAAGTAAAAAAAATCAGTTATGTTAATATTTATTACTATGAAAATTGAAAAGACCTTTAGAAGGATTTTCTAGGGAATTAGAAGATATTTATTATTTCAGAAACAGTTCTGGCTTTCTATTTCTAAATACGACAACCCAAATATAAATATATATAGCATCTCAAATAATATATAACAACCAAAATATAAAAACACAGCAAACCAAATATAATATAAAGCATGCCAAATATCAATATAGCACTGGAGACAGTTCGATGAACCAACACAAGTTATAAGGAATATGAATGTATATACTAATTTAAATTGGTATATCAAATATTAAAGGTGCTGTAGGTAGGATTGTGAAGATCCAGGACTTTTGGGAGGAATTTTGAACATCGACAACTTCTCAGTCCCTCCCCCCTTTCTGCTAAAGCCCAAAACAGTCTCCTAAGCCCCTCCCCCCACAAGGGAGAATGAATGCGTGTGCATGAGCAGTGATTGACACGCAAACGAACTGATTGAACTGAAAGAGCCCAGCATCTACCAATGCACATAATTCTATATTAGTAGTCAACTGGGACCATTGGGTGATGCCACAAAAAACCAAAAGCCTGGCCAACCTCAACAACAGAGCTCCCAATATGGCCCTGATGATGTGGAAAGCTCTCTGCTTTGATTGATCAACCCGCTTCCTGTCCCCGCCCACTTCCCCCGGTCCTGGACGAATGACAACACGGAGAACAGAAAGGCTGCAGAAAGATATAACAATCAGTGAGAAGCACACCATGCATAGTAATGGGATGGCAGGAAAATTAGGCATGTACAAGTATGTTATCTCCACCCATCCAAAGCACAGCAGCCAAGTACACAAAATGCTGACGTTTCTAAACCTAGCTCCTCTTTTGTCTCGCAGGCGCATGTAGGTGACGGGGTGAACAACAGCCAGGTAGCGCTCCACACAGGTTAAGCTGTGAAACAAAGTCTGTCCAGGGAAAATAACACTGGAAACAAGAGCCCCCAACAATATATCTCTTTCACTGTTGGCGTAAAGGCCCACACAGTAGATTAATGATCCAGAAACACCCCAAATCTCCATAACGATCGTGTGGTAGGTGAAGAAGTCAGAGTGGCTTGTTTTCTGCCCTGCAGGCACAGAACTCTGATGCCTCCATCGTTGGAAACCAATGTAGAGGACGAGAATGTAGAGAGGCAGGAGGAGGAGGTTGGTGAAGGTGTAGATGGAAAACACAACATCGCTGGCCACGGATTTCTGGCAAATTATGTAGAGAGAAGCGATGGAGGAGGGGAAGGGAGTAGGGACCAGGGTAACATTGAGGGAGGATGAAGAGTTGACGGACATGGCCTGTGGAAGAGAACGAGAAGAGTAAAGGAGTCGACGTCCCATTATGTAGTCACAAAGTCACAATGAAGTAATACCAACCAAATGTTTTACCATTATAAACAAAAACCACATGGATTCTTTATATCCAATATCAAACTCTCAGCCCCTGTAGACTACTATTACTACAATTTTACATACCAACTAGGGTTGGGTATTGTTTGGGTTTTTTCCGTTACCGGTACTAAAACGATACTTTTAAAACGGTGCCGGTGCCTAAACGGTGCCTGAACTGGTGCCTGAACCGGTGCCTGAACCGAAATATATATAATATATTTATAATGTATATAATATGAAATATAAAAAGGAGCACAGAACAACAGTTGGTGACATTAAAGAACGGCTTGTTTATTGCTAAGGCAATATGGTCAAAATTAAATGATTGATTAATAATGTAATAACAATAACTTATGACAATGACTTATTTCACCAGTAAATTGCTGTTGAACGACAAAAACAACCACCAGATTGCAAAAGGGTATTTTATAATAACTTTGAATGCACCACAAGGCTGGCGAGTTTAAAGTAAACGCACCGTCTGTGTTGTTTTTCCAACAACGGCAGCTACAGTCAGACTGTTACGTCCAAGGGGGTAAGTCTCTCCCCAGAACGCGTAGCTCCTATGGCGCCATTTTAATGCTATAAAGCCCTCACCGCCTGTTAGCATTCCATTGACTGCCATTCATTTTGGCGCCACTTTGACAGCAAATAACTTTACATCTGAAGCGTTTAAAGACTCTATTTGTCCATTGTTTATTTCTAAAGAAACACAACAATGTATAAAAGGCTCCATTACCTTGTATCTCACGTTATGGCTCCGTAGCAGACGTTTTTATAAAAATAGGCTAACGATTGGGTCATAACCACGCGACTTACAGTATAGTACAGAAGAAGCTCGCATGCAGTTTCGACTTACGTTTAAGTGTAATTACTAATGTTAACTAGCATTTTAGTGATCAATAATTAGCATGTGCCTATGTTATCTCCTTACATATACCTACGCTCTCCGTCTCTGCTAGATTGGGAATGATTGAGATTTCTCTTGGCACAGCTACCAGAAGACTTCCAACTTTCAGACAGGTTGCTCACGTCACATCTACATCGTCAAGCTCAATTGGAGGCTTCGCAGTTTGCGTAGTTTATATACTGTCTATGGTTACGTCCCGGTGTTGGAGTCCTCTACAGGGAAATACAGTCACACTTTACACCGCTTAACGTAAGCTGTCAGCATTTTAACCATTGTGTTAAATCCATCTACTAGCTAACGATAACGTAGCGTCCCGTGCTGTGATGCTTTTGAAAACAAAAAAGTCAGGCACCAAAATGAGGAACCAAAATTTTCGTTCTTATTTGGTCTCATTACTACCGTTTATGTCGGAACCAGTGCCCTATTGGCACCGCGTTTCGGTACCCAACCCTAATACCAACGGATGAAAACATTGATAAAACTCTTTTGCAGTCTACTTCTTTGTTCTTAAGTCATTTACTCATTCAATACTTTAGACCCAGCTTCTTTTCATGGAGGTTGATTGTTTGCTTGATCCTCCAAACATCCCATTTTTGCATGTCTAAGGACTTCAGAACATCTTGGTCCAAACTGGATCATTAAAAACATGTAACTGTAACAACTAGGGATGCACTGATCCAATAATCTGCAGCTTCCTGGCCTCAACTTATTTTACATAAAAATGATTGCAAATAAGCTCTGGTATTGGATCAGTACTCGGTATAGGCATACATCCTGAGTTAAGGTATCAGAATTGGTATTGATCCGTTACATGTGAAGTGAACATGTCCAAAGTGGATTTAACATCAAAAAAGGATAGTTTATTCATACTAAATAGGCTCGTCATTGACAATCAGACATTACATTAATATATATTTGAACACATTAAAAGAGACAAACCTTTTCCGTTGTTTTCTTTAATTTAGTTTTTTCCAACTTGATGAAGCTGTGTCCGTTTCCCTTTTCTCCGCAGACTGCCGTACACTGGAGTCCTGTCAGGACATATATTGTTGAAGCAGGTGTGCCTGGAATATGACCAAAAACAACAACCTTAGGAGTTTTTTGCATTTTCCAAAAACCACTACTGGCCATCTGGTTCAATCCATCATTGCCAAAATAAACTGTCTTTCCATTCGCTGGCTCCGAGGGTGGAGGGGACAACATCCCTGATTTGATAACTTGGTAACTTCATAAAACAACAAGTTAGATGTTGGTTGCTTGGTATTATGCATTCTCATATTTTTATACAACGGTATTTCTCAAAGAGTGGTCTGACCCCGGGTGGTCTGTGAATAGTTTTGGTAAAATATTGTTTTTAATTTAAAATTCAACAACGTGGTTCTCTCTGCCTGCCATTGACTCCAAAGCCTAACAGCGACAAGCTTGTGTTGTTTTCAATAAATAAACTCATATAAATTAAAAAAATAATAATATTTGAATTGGTTTTACTTTGTTGTTGGACTTCAGCAATGTAGCCGACGGTTTTGCGACAATGCCCCAAAATGTAATTTACAAATCAGGATCAGATCAGGGTTACTTTTGAAGGAAATACGCAGGAATAAAGTTTCAGTGTCAGTGACTCCGCTGTTTTTAAAAACTTTCGAATGTCATTTGTTATATTCTGTTGAAGTAGGAGGCCTATTGCTTTTGGGGATATTTTGTCAGTTAGGTGGTCCGTGAGTTTTTTATTTCGTTGAGTAAGTGGTCCTTGGTTGGAAAAAGTTTGAGAAACACTGTTTTACAATACACTTTCGGATGTTATGTGGCCATTTTTCATGGTCCACGGTATGGAAACACTTACTGGATGTCACTGTAGCTGGGTTGCAGTCATCCAACACTTTGACAAGATGTCTCAACAGATCCCGGTCAGATTGGCGTGAAGTATGGCCTCACTTGTGTGCAGGAGGGTGTCAGGGACATGGAGTCTGAGAAGACCTTGTTCCAAATCTTGGTGATGCAAGCAGATTCTTGGAGCCTTGGCTAGAACGGGGTTGCTGCTTGCCATGGGAAATAAAACCATAGCACCCAGTGTGGAGGGTTGATGTCATTTTTTAAAAGCAAGTTTTCTGGTCCAGGTTGCCATCAAGGACTCCTGATTCATCACGCAGAAAATGCCAGGCCAATAAGCCTGGAGTTTCAGAAGTAAAAACCCCTTCAGGTCTGGAGGGAGTTAAAAGAAGCCAAATTCAACCAGTTCGACTTGAGCTAAATGGGGTCAGCCCTACGTTCCCACAGCCCAATGGTCCCACAGCCCTATGTTCCCACAGCCCTATGTTCCCACAGCCCAATGGTCCCACAGCCCAATGGTCCCACAGCCCTATGTTCCCACAGCCCAATGGTCCCACAGCCCAATGGTCCCACAGCCCAATGGTCCCACAGCCCTATGTTCCCACAACCCTATGTTCCCACAGCCCAATGGTCCCTTTCACCCAGGAAATGTGTGTTCCTTAGGAGTGTTTAAATCCAAACTACGATCTTTTTCTTAATCTTAACTAGTCCTTTTGGTGCCTAAACTTAACTTTTGTCACGGCAAAATGCTCATATTTTGTATTTTGAACTAAATTTAACTGCAATGTCCGCAGAAACAACCGGCAGCTCGTGGTGCTTTGTACCCGGCTCACAGTCACCTATTTTCGGGTAACTGAAACGCCAACTACCGCTGATACAACGGAGGACTGTAGCCGGCGTCATGAAGCTCTGTAGCGGCTTAAACAACTAGCAACTGCCGCTCTGTGTCATGGAGCTCGTAGCCAGCCGGCATCAGCAATCCCACCAATCTGTCCTAAAACGTCCCAGGTACATAGTAAATGCCATAAACATATTCTTTATTGTAAATCTTTACAATCATTAATCGAAAGAACAAAGCAGTCCTGCCTTATAGCACATTTCAAATTTTCATTAAAACTTGCCTTTTTCAGTGTAACATTAGCTTGCTAGCCTAAAGGTTGTTCTTGATGTGAAGGGGCAAAGCCAGATTTCCAGTGTTTTGCTAAAAAAAACTATGTTCACTTTAAATTGTATGTATGCACAGACCAACTCGGGCGGTGTGAACACATTATTACAACAACAGAGAACCATATAAACTAGAACTAGACCTATAAACTGGCTTGTACATTGGCTGATATTAGCTTATGCTAATGTCAATGTAAATGTCCACCAATAAGTAACAAGAGTTTGATAAGTCTGAGGTACAACAATGTCATTATTATGTAGTTAGTCCACCACAGAGTATGACTGCAAAATGTCTTGTTTAATGTACATTGTGTTCACAGTTCGTTTTGATAGGATCCTATAATGTTTTTGTGTAAAAAAGACTTCAGACTTCTATCGCTTATCTCTTATCAGACTTTTAAACGGTCAAACATCGATATCGCCCTAAAAAATCCAGCTATAATAGCTACCACCTAGAACTCCATATCAACCACCTAACTACACCTTAACAGCAATCTCAACCACCCAAGAAAACACTTGCAAGTAGGGATGCAACGAATCCAGGATTCAGCTTCGGATTCGGCCGAATGTTGGGCTTTTTGACAGGTCTGCCAAACCTTAGCACTACGCGCGCTACGCTGGTCGACGTAATGACGGCGCCGTTGATTACGGGAAGGTGTTTACGTAGGTGGAGCGTTCAATGCAGTAGGCTGTGAGAAATTGAAAATAGAACTTGTGAGCAGAAACAGTGTTGTTTGGCAGTACTTTCAGTCAAAAGAAGGTCATTCAAGTCCAGCTACATGTTCAATCTGCAATGCCGATTTGTCTCGTGGTGGCGAGGACCCTAAACTATACACAACATCACCGCTGTTAAAACATTTGTGTATGAAACATCTGAAAGAATACGAGTTGTGCATGAAGGAATCTACAGACAGCAGCCAAAATGCAGCAACTTCAGGTACGGCAAAGGAAGGACAGTCACTGTTTACTTCATTAATGTGTTTACTGTGTTAATGGACTGAGGATGGGAGTAGGATTCGGTATTCGGTTTCGGATTCGGCAGAATCTTAACTAGTGGATTCGGTATTCGTCCGAACCCCAAAAATCTGGATTCGGTGCATCCCTACTGGCAAGCACCTGCAAATACAGCAAAACCCTCATAACCATATACTATATAGCAAAAGCTGAGTAAAAACATATAATATACTAGCACAAAGGTCCTACCTACAACTTTTAGAAAGACTTTTAAGGAGGCCATTTAAACTAACAATTCCTCTACTGTAACTGTTCCCACTTTTACTCTAACCAATGTATGTTTCCAATGTATGTCTTGTCATTGAGTTGAATCTAGTTTTCACTCTGACATAATGAACATGTTAGCGCTCCTGCTCTGTGTAGAAACAGCAGAGGTAGAACGAGGCTGCTTGGCAGACTCATCCAGAATCCGGATAGTAGTAGCATGCATTGCTGTTTTCCCGTTCCATTGGACATGGAATTGATAACCAGTAGCCCACCCATCCTCAACACCAGTGTTCCCATTATGGCCATGATGGTATGGAAAGCCCTTAACTTTGATCGGTCAATCCGTTGCCTATCCCCACCCACTTTCCCCAGCCCTAGGCGAATCAGAACACAGAGAGCAGAAAGGCTGCAGAAAGAGATGACAATTAGGCTGATGCCTAAGACAGCAAAATAAAGAGTGCCGGGGATAGCGGGGAAGTTCAGAGCGGTTAAACCTGTCATTCCAAAGCAGAGCAGCCAAACACAACCAATGCTGATGTTTCTGAGCTTCACCCCGCCTGCCTTTCTCAGGCTAAGGTAGGTGATGGGGTGAACAACAGCCATGTGGTGCTCCATGCAAGTAAGGCAGTGAAAGAAAGTCTGTCCAGGGAAGGTCATGGAAAGACCATAATACCCAACCATCAGTATCCCCAGACTACATGTGTAGATGGCACTACAGTAGAAGACCAAAACCAAAACATTGAGAATCTCTAAGCTGACCATGTAGTAGGTGATGACATCCGAGTGGCTTGTTGTTCCCGTGGTACCGGAGCCCCGGTGCCTCCATCGTTGGAAACCCATCGCAAGGATGAGGATGTAGAGCGGGAGAAGGAAGACGACATTGGTGATGGTGAAGGCCGTGAAGATGGTGGCGATAATCGAGCTTTCAAAGCATGTCAAGCTTTGAGGATAGACGGAGTTTGAGTAGCAAAGGAGATGGGATGGCAGGGAGTCGTTGGAGGAGGAGTTGACATGCATGTTTGATGGTTGAAAGCCTGAAGAGCAAACACAAAGACTTTAGGTGTTAGTAGGTAACCCTCCTGTTGACCTCAGGTCAAATTTGACCCATTTTCAAAAAGTTTCTATATCAAAAACTTGGGTTTTCTACAACGCTCTTAACAAGTTAAATAAATAATCAGTTCACTACTTTCATTGGATTTGGGTGTTTTAGTCAATTTTATAGCATTTGAAGAAAAAACAGTTGATAAAAGAACTTTGAAAAAAGTGACAAACGTCAAAAAAGTGACAAAAATGTCGAAAAAAGTGACAAAAATGTCGAAAAAACGTGACAAATGGCAACAAAGTGACAAAAAAGTGACAAAAATGTGGCAAAAATGTCAGAAAAAGTGACAATTGTAAAAAAAAAAGTGACAAAAATGTCGAAAGAAAGTGACAAATGTAAAAAATAAAGCTTTAAAAACTTGGGGAAAAAACTTCAAAAGGCTATTCCAAAACGTTGATAAAGGTTTTTCATTTAAAATTTTGACTCAGAAAAACAAAAAGCTGCAGGTCGACGGGAAGATAACACAAGGGTTAATTGATGCGAGGCTTAGCGGTGCCTGAAATCATACAATTTAAGAATTCTACAACAGTGGCTAAAGGCTCTGACACACCAACCCGACGGCTGACCTTCGGCAGGAAAGGCAGTCGGACTGACTGGCTCCCCGAGTCGGTCAAAAAAGTGCCTCGGAACACACCGAAGCGATGCGTTCTGCGCGTGCACGAGACGTAATACGTCTCCATAACAGCAGGCGGCGCTAATCTTTATTGTCTCTTGTTGTGAAAACCGGCAGCTGATTGGCCATAACGGCAGCTCGTTTGGAATATGATCTCGTATTTTACGAAAATAGTTCACCGAAACGTTTCTGAAAACATTTTAAGCGAGAAATAGGCCGTGCAGTTGCTGAATCGGTTTTCATGTCAAAGTTCAGTTTAAAAGATTTTCGTCAGATTTTGAGAGGCTGCTCATCCCGCTCGTCATTTCCGGGTTAGCGCTCCACCAATCAGATTGGTCATTGAGTCCGACTGCCCACTGGCCGATTCAACCAGTCAAATCGGCCCAAATTAAAGCCGACGGCTCCTCTGACTGACGACGGCACGGAACACACCGAACAGACTCGAGTAACCGACCTCGCCAGACTGTCCGACGGCCGAAAATTGGGTTGGTGTGCCAGCGCCTTAACAGCCTTGAAGGGCGAGTCCATTTTTTTAAGTTTTGGTTTTTAGTTTTGTGTATCATTCTGTAGCTTCCCAGTATAGTGTTCCTGATCTAATCAAATCCAAATATTTTGGTCGAATTATGATATGCATTATATCATGTGGCCTCCAGGAAGGTTAGAATTTAAAATAATTGTAAAATGGACTTACAAACTCAGGTGGACCTTGAATTCATATTAAAAAAAATACATACATACAACATATCCTGTGATAAACATCAATAGCACAAAATATTAATTTCAAGAATGCTAATCCTTGAAACTGATCTTGCATGTTGATGCATGTGCACCAGGGAAGAAAACCTTATTAGCCCTTATGTTGTCCTAGGGACAAATTTGACCCATTTTCAAAGTTTTTTATATTACAATTATGGATTTCTTTTATCCAAATTGCCCAAAATTAATGATGCATGTTGAATGGAACCCATAAAACATTCTTCGCATGTAAAATTTATGATTACTTTCATTGAATTATGGGTGTTTTATTCAATTTTATAGCATTTAAAACAATGTTTAAATGGTTTCAAAACAGTATATCCTGACTAAACTTTGACAAAAACTGTGATCCACTCAACATCCTCTGATCTTAACTATTAGTCAAAAATAATTCATGATTTCTGCTTTTTTTAACAAATAAATTAGGTATAATATCACATAAATTACTTTTATTGACCATGAATATACAAAGCTTTGAAAAAAGTGACAAAAAAGTTAAAAATGAATTTTCAATTTTGACCCATAAGGACAAAAAGTTAATGGTCGACGGGAAGACAACACAAGGGGATAAATACTAGGGCTGGGAGCGTGTCTATGTTCCCTGGGTCCTATGTTCCCCTCTTTGTATGAGATTATAGGACCCTTTTTCAAAAAAAGTGTCCTATGTTCCCCGGTCTGTTACTTTTTCCACCATTACTGCCAAATTCCATGGCTAACCCTAACCCTAACCCTACCGTAAAGATTGATAGATTGCGGGGAGCATAGGACCCTTTTCCAGAAAAAGGGTCCTATGCTCCCCGGTATGTATTGCTACAGGGGAACATAGGACCCTTTTTGGGAAAAACGGGGAACACAGGACCTTTATTCTAAAAAAGGGTCCTATGCGAACATAGGACCAGGGGAACATAGGGATGACTCCCTAGGGGGAAAAGGGTATCGCCAATGATTTCCTGAATCGATTGATTTACAACTCGATATCAATTAAGTTAGGAAAAATTGTACAAATATTTTTCAAATATTTTTTTAAATGCACCACGTTAATGTTTGGGGTGTCTGGATAGCTCACCTGGTAGAGCATGCGCCCCATGTACAAAGACTCAGTCCTTGTCGCAGCGGCCGCAGGTTCAACTCCGACCTGCGGCCCTAGCCTCTGACCTCTCTCCCCTTTCACATCTTCAGCTGTCCTATACTGTATAATCAAGCCCTAAAATGCCCCCCAAAAATTAATCTTTAAGAACTGACCCCCCAAAAGTTTGTTGTGTGTTATACACTCATACATTTATAAATCAATATCAGAACACTCAAACAAAGATCGATTTTAATTGGAGAATCGATTAATTTAACCCATCCCTGTTACAGTTTTTTTTCCAAGTGCTAACACACTAAAATGACGTGCATAGCACAATTATTTAAACTGACACACAGAGAGCAAAACCTCTTCTCAAGTCTCCAAAAGTCTAAACACAGTTTCTGCTTTACACACATTTTGCATTCAAAATGGCACTTTTTAAATGCACTGAACATGGTGCTTTGTATAAGACATAACAATCTGACATAAAGTCAC
>NC_050189.1:18834947-18842447 GCF_008315115.2 Sander lucioperca
GTCGCACACACACAGTCGCACACACACAGTTGCACACACAGTCGCACACACACACAGTCGCACACACACAGTCGCACACACACAGTTGCACACACAGTCGCACACACAGTCGCACACACACAGTCGCACACACAGTCGCACACACACAGTCGCACACACAGTCGCGCACACAGTCGCACACAGTCGCACACACACAGTCGCACACACAGTCGCACACACAGTCGCACACACACAGTCGCACACACACAGTCGCACACACAGTCGCACACACAGTCACACACACACAGTTGCACACACAGTCGCACACACAGTCGCACACACAGTCGCACACACACAGTCGCACACACAGTCGCACACACACAGTCGCACACACAGTCGCACACACAGTCGCACACACACAGTCGCACACACACAGTCTCGCACACACAGTCGCACACACAGTTGCACACACAGTCGCACACACAGTCGCACACACATAGTTGCACACACAGTCGCGCACACACAGTCGCACACACACAGTCGCACACACACAGTCGCACATACACAGTCGCACACACACACTCGCACACACACACTCGCACACACACAGTCGCACACACAGTCGCACACACACAGTCGCACACACACAGTCGCACACACACAGTCGCACACACAGTCGCACACACAGTCACACACACAGTCGCGCACACACAGTCGCACACACAGTCGCACACACAGTCGCACACACACAGTCGCACACACACAGTCACACACACACAGTCGCACACACAGTCGCACACACACAGTTGCACACACAGTTGCACACACAGTCGCACACACAGTCGCACACACACAGTTGCACACAGTCGCACACACACAGTCGCACACACAGTCGCTCACACAGTCGCACACACATAGTTGCACACACATAGTTGCACACACAGTTGCGCACACACAGTCGCACATACACAGTCGCACACACACAGTCGCACACATACGGTCGCACGTCTTCACACATGTCGTATTGAACTGATGTCTCTGGAGGTTCTCAGGCTCCATAGGCCTACTGCTCTGTGTGTGTGTGTGTGTGTGTGTGTGTGTGTGGGTTCCTGATGTTTGTGTGTGTGTGCGTGTGTATGTCTGTGTGTGTGTGCGTGTGTGTCTCTGTATGTCTTGTGTGTGTGTGCGTGTGTGTGTGTGTGCGTGTATTTCTGTGTGAGTGTATGTGTGTGTGTGTGCGCCTATGTGTGTGCCTGCGTGTGTGTGTGCGCACGCGTGTGTGTGCTTGTGTGTGTGTGTGTGCGTGCATGCATTTGTGTGTGTTTGTGTGTCTGTGTGTGTGCGCACGCGTGTGTGTGCGTGCGTGTGTGTGCTTGCATGCATTTGTGTGTGTGTGTGTGTGTGTGTGTGTGTTTGCGTGTGTGCATGTATATCTGTGTGAGTGTGTCTGTGTGTGTGCGTGCGTGTGCTTGTGTGTGTGCGTGTGCGTGTATGCATTTGTGCGTGTGTGCATGTGTGTGTGCGTGTGCATGTGTGTGTGTGTGTGCATGTGTGTGTGTGTGCGTGTGCATGATGGAAAGGTTTGTCAGATGTTTTTACGTTTGTGTTTTTAATGTTATCTGATGATTGTTGGAGCAGACGATGCAAGAAAACTTTAATAAAGTTCATATCTTATCTTAACTTCACACCAGTTATTGTATCCATGTCTGTGAAGGTTCTCAGGCGACATTCACACCACTACGTTTAGTTTTTTTCATCAACATTTGATGATAAATAGATCTAATTCACACTGTTATACTTGCAAAACTCCCTGTGGGACAAAACAAGCCCCAGTCTGTGATAATTCCTGTCAGTAGACGGTGATATTTTGATTATATTTTGTGTCCCTGTCCTCTCGTAGAACATGGGTTACGCTCCGGACTTCGTCCACGTGGCTCTCGCTCCGTTTATCAACGACATCCACAGGAAAGGTGAGTATATTCTCCTTTTTTGGTATTAAAGTGCCTGAAAGTTATTTCTAACTGCTGGTTTGGCATTAAGTTTCCTGTGGTAAACGCAGACAGTAGTCATGTTTCCATCGACGTAGTTTTATGCGCATTTTGAAGCATTAGAAAATGTTGATGGAACCGGCAAAAAATTTGAAAAAACCTCCCTTAAATCCGCAAAAAAACATTTTTAATAATGTAATAATAATTTACATTTTATTAATCCCGCAAGTAGGGTTGGGTACCATTTGGATTTTTACGATTCCGATGCCAAAGCGGTACTTTTAAAACGATTCCGATTCCTAAACCGATTGTTGAAAAATGACATCAAAGAAAGGCTCTTTTATGGAGTTATTTTTAAATTTAACAATATATTAACGTTTTAAAGTACTTAGGTGGGCACGTGCGCCACTCGGCAGAAAAGGGAGAAAGAAAAAAGAGTCTGCTGCTGTCGGGAGCGACAGAGAGAAAATATTTCAGTCGGAACCGAAATGAGGAACTGAAATTTGCGTTTTAATCCGGTCCGAATACTACCGTTTGCGTAAGACGTTTACGTAAGGTTTCGGTACCCAACCCGAGAGGGGAAATTATAATGTTTTTAAACTCCGTTGTTATTACACACATTACACACAGGCCTGAATTACACACACACATGCTCAGTACCTCTACATGCACTAATGGAGAGATGTCAGAGTGAGGGGGCTTCCCATGGAAAGGCGCCCCGAGCAGTTGGGGGTTCGGTGCCTTGCTTAAGAGCACCTCGGCAGTGCCCAGGAGGTGAACTGGCACCTCTCCAGCTACCAGTCCACCACCATACTTATAGTCCATATGGGGACTTGAACCAGCAACCCTAACTCCCTACTGACTGAGCTACTGCCACCCACCAACGCTCGCTTGAGGAGTTAACGCGCAAAATGGGAGATGGAAACGGGAATTCGAGGGAAGTTGTGACGTAGCCAACACGTAGGTCACATGACTATAGTCGTATGGCCGTGCACGCCGCTTACACACAGCGGTGAACGGTTGTCTCGCTGACACCAAATGTCTCTGCCTCAACCCTGGATTCTGCACAGGTGGCCAACTTGTCCAACGTGCCCTCTCTCCATTTAGCCAGAGAACTTAGCTGTGTAGAAATATTTTATTCCCAAAATGTGTGTGTGTGTGTGTGTGTGTGTGTGTGTGTGTGTGTGTGTGCTCGTTGCAAAAGGGCTGTGTGCAGTCACTGAGGAAGTGGTTCAAGGAAACAGCAAGTTAAGCTGAAGTCATAAAAATAGTTTAGGCCTTTTATCAGATAAGCAGGAACACAGGAAAGGTAGTTAAAGTTGCACAACAGACGGGGAAGTTGCACACACAAGGTTGCGACACACAGACACATACACACAGACACACATACACACACACACACACACACACACACACACACACACACACACACACACACACACAGACACACACACACACACACAGACACACATACACACACACACACACACACACACACACACACACACACACAGACACACACACACACACACACACACACACACACACACACACACACACACACACACACACACAGACACACACACACACACACACACACACACACACACACACACACACACACACACACATTTAGCCAAAGAACTTAGCTTTGTAGAAATATTTCATTCCCAAAATGTGTGTATGTGCTCATTGCAAAAGAGCTTTGTGCAGTCATTGAGGAAGTGGTTCACACACACACACACACACACACACACACACACACACACACACACACACACAGACACACACACACACACACACACAGACACACACACACACACACACACACACACACACACACACACACACACACACACACACACACACACACACACAAAGACACACAGACACACAGACACACACACACACACACACACACACACACACACACACACACACACACACACACACACACACACACACACACACACACACACACACACATAAAGAAACACACAGACAGACAGACAGACAGACAGACAGACTACAGGATAGAGAGCTGATCTCACCAAGAACTACACAACCAGACTGTGCCTTCAGTAGACCAAAACTACTCACTGGTGTTCCCATCTCTAATGGTAAATCACTCAGGTTGGTACCACTGTGAAGCCTCTAGGAGAGAGCAAACGTATTATCTGGTGGTGTGCCCCGAATTTGGCCCCCCTGCTGTAGAGCTCTTCTCAGAGGGAGAAGAAGTCACTCTCAGATGCAGAGATTGGAGAGAAGTTAAGGTGCATGACTGGTTTATCAAGTCGAACCGAACAGAGGGAAGAATCTTTAGTTTAATGCATCAGAGCTTGAGCAGAGTGAGCAAGTACTATAATGTTAGGAGCCTGGTTATCTCTAATGTCTCAGTGGGAGATGCAGGGGAGTACTGGTGTGTAGTTATTGACCAATATTATCAGTGTGTGTCAAGCAGCAGAACTGTGTTAGTGTACATGGAGCCCTTTGGGATTTACTCCACCTTCTTCAAAGTGCGATGCTCAGTGCTCAGCTTACTGTCACCTAAGAGTTTTATTACAAATAATTTTACCTTTATGTGTCTGTGTGTGTGTGCATGTGCGTGTGTGTTCCAGATGTTGTATTTTAAATCTAAAGATGATGTGATGTTGTATATTATATATGAAGGAATATGAATTGTCTTTAATGCATTTATAATAGTTGTATCCTGCAGTGTTGTCAGTGTTATCTTGTCATTATATCTTGGTCTATATCTATAATCTATCGCCTGTATAATAAACATTATTAGTAAACTATAAAACTTGTTTTGATTGTGATTTCTGATTAATTATTATAAGCATCATATCTCTCGGTCTGTAAAATGTTTCTCATGTTAACTTTCAGTAAGTGAAGTTGATTTCTACGCACATTCAAACACAGATTAAGATGACCAAAGGGCTGTATCAGAAATGTGTCTTTATCCGAGATATAAAAACAGAAATGGAGGGAGCACATCTGGTATCTGAAGGCAGCAGCGTGCAGCGTCGTGGAGCAGCGACTGTGAAGGCTCCGTCCCATATTTGGCCGTTTGCAGATGATCTGTATCTGTGTTTTCTTTGACCGATAACTGGTAAAGTTAAGAGAGTCTCTCCCTCTGCTCCCGTTTCACTCCCCACTGAGTCTCACTTCATGTCCCGCCCCCAACACTGTCTGGTTGGTCGATGTTAGACGTGTATCAGCCAATCAACACTAGACAGTAGAAGTAACTACAGCCTTGTAACTGAAAAACATTTTGCAAAAAATGTCACGTACCCCCTGCAGTCCTCCAGAGTACCACTAGGGGGACACGTACCCCCTGCAGTCCTCCAGAGTACCACTAGGGGGACACGTACCCCCTGCAGTCCTCCAGAGTACCACTAGGGGGACACGTACCCCCTGCAGTCCTCCAGAGTACCCCTAGGGGGACACGTGCCCCCTGCAGTCCTCCAGAGTACCACTAGGGGGACACGTGCCCCCTGCAGTCCTCCAGAGGACCCCTAGGGGGACACGTACCCCCTGAGGTCCTCTAAACCAGTTGATGGAAACGCTTTTTTTGCGTTCTTTTCAATAGTTCTCTTAAAACTTCTCTTAGCTGGAGACGTGACTCGTGACGGGTGTAACCGTTTCTCGCAGGTATCCGCGTGGTCAGTAACGCGGGAGGCGTGAACCCTCTGGCGTGTGCTGAGGCCATACAGGAAGTCATCAGGAAGGCCGGCCTCGACCTCAAGGTCGCCGTGGTGACCGGTGATGACCTCATGCCTCATGTAAGGTCTCTATAGCAACAGCAGCATCAGCATCTTCATTACTATCATCTTCTTTTGATGACAATTGTAAAAAAATTTAATCATTTCCTTTTCCCTTGTTTTCGGTCTCCTCTTGTCTCCTCTCCTCTCTCCTTGTCTCCTCTCCTCTCTCCTCTCCTCTCTCCTCGTCTCCTCTCCTCTCTCTCCTCGTCTCCTCTCCTCTCTCCTGTCTCCTCTCCTCTCTCCTCGTCTCCTCTCCTCTCTCCTGTCTCCTCTCCTCTCTCTCCTCGTCTCCTCTCTCTCCTTGTCTCCTCTCCTCTCTCCTCGTCTGCTCTCCTCTCTCCTCGTCTCCTCTCCTCTCTCCTTGTCTCCTCTCCTCTCTTCTTGTCTCCTCACCTCTCTCCTTGTCTCCTCTCCTCTCTATCATCGTCTCCTCTCCTCTCTCCTTGTCTTCTATCCTCTCTCCTGTCTCCTCTCCTGTCTCCTCTCCTCTCTTCTTGTCTCCTCTCCTCTCTCCTTGTCTCCTCTCCTCTCTCCTCTCCTCTCTCCTCGTCTCCTCTCCTCTCTCTCCTCGTCTCCTCTCCTCTCTCTCCTCGTCTCCTCTCCTCTCTCCTCGTCTCCTCTCCTCTCTCCTGTCTCCTCTCCTCTCTCTCCTCGTCTCCTCTCTCTCCTTGTCTCCTCTCCTCTCTCCTCGTCTGCTCTCCTCTCTCCTCGTCTCCTCTCCTCTCTCCTTGTCTCCTCTCCTCTCTTCTTGTCTCCTCACCTCTCTCCTTGTCTCCTCTCCTCTCTATCATCGTCTCCTCTCCTCTCTCCTTGTCTTCTATCCTCTCTCCTGTCTCCTCTCCTGTCTCCTCTCCTCTCTTCTTGTCTCCTCTCCTCTCTCCTCGTCTCCTCGTCTCCTCTCCCCTCTCTCCTCGTCTCCTCTCCTCTCTTCTTGTCTCCTCTCCTCTCTCCTCGTCTCCTCTCCTTGTCTCCTCTCCTCTCTCCTTGTCTCCTCTCCTCTCTCCTGTCTCCTCTCCTCTCTCCTTGTCTCCTCTCCTCTCTCCTGTCTCTTCTCCTCTCTCCTCTCCTCTCTCCTGTCTCCTCTCTCTTTGTCTCCTCTCCTCTCTCCTTGTCTCCTCTCCTCTCTCCTGTCTCTTCTCCTCTCTCCTCTCCTCTCTCCTGTCTCCTCTCTCTTTGTCCCCTCTCCTGTCTCCTCTCCTCTCTCTCCTCGTCTCCTCTCCTCTCTCCTTGTCTCCTCTCCTCTCTCCTGTCTCCTCTCCTCTCTCCTGTCTCCTCTCCTCTCTCCTTGTCTCCTCGTCTCCTCTCCTCTCTCTCCTCGTCTCCTCTCTTCTTGTCTCCTCTCCTCTCTCCTCGTCTCCTCTCCTTGTCTCCTCTCCTCTCTCCTTGTCTCCTCTCTCCTGTCTCCTTTCCTCTCTCCTTGTCTCCTCTCCTCTCTCCTGTCTCGTCTCCTCTCTCCTCGTCTCCTCTCTCCTTGTCTCCTCTCCTCTCTTCTTGTCTCCTCTCCTCTTTTCTTGTCTCCTCTCCTCTCTCCTTGTCTCCTCTCCTCTCTATCCTCGTCTCCTCTCCTCTCTCCTCGTCTCCTCTCCTTGTCTCCTCTCCTCTCTCCTTGTCTCCTCTCCTCTCTCCTCGTCTCCTCTCCTCTCTCCTCGTCTCCTCTCCTGTCTCCTCGTCTCGTCTCCTCTCCTGTCTCCTCTCCTCGTCTCCTCTCCTGTCTCCTCTCCTCGTCTCCTCTCTCTCTCCTGTCTCCTCTCTCCTTGTCTCCTCTC
>NC_050189.1:18847447-18854947 GCF_008315115.2 Sander lucioperca
CGTGTGTGTGTGTGTGTGTGTGTGTGTGTGTGTGTGTGTGTGTCAGTCTTGCAGGTCACCTCATAGAGTGTGGAGCTCAGAGTACAGGTGGGATCTTCACCGATTGGCACAAAGTTCCTGACTGGTAAGACTGAAAGTTAAGGGGCGTTCAGGGTCTTCATGGAATTGTGGGTGTTTTTTTAATGTTGTTTTTTTATCATCTGTTGTATTTGTCTATATATTTGTGCATGTATTTGTGTATGTACTTGTGGTATTTGTCTAAATATTTGTGGATGTTTTTCTAGATGTATTTGTCTAAATATTTCTGGACATATTTGTCTATGTATTTGTGCATGTACTTGTGGTATTTGTCTAAATATTTGTGCATGTATTTGTGGTATTTGTCTATGTATTTGTGTATGTATTTGTGGTATTTGTGTATGTATTTGTTTATGTATTTGTGGTATTTGTCTATGTATTTGTGTATGTATTTGTGCATGTATTTGTGGTATTTGTCTATATATTTGTGTATGTTTTTGTAGATGTATTTGTGTATGTTTTTGTAGATGTATTTGTGGTATTTGTCTAAATATTTGTGCATGTATTTGTCTATGTATTTGTGTATATATTTGTGCATGTATTTGTGGTATTTGTCTATATATTTGTGGATGTTTTTCTAGATGTATTTGTGGTATTTGTCTAAATATTTGTGGATGTTTTTCTAGATGTATTTGTGGTATTTGTCTATATATTTGTGGATGTTTTTCTAGATGTATTTGTGGTATTTGTCTAAATATTTGTGGATGTTTTTCTAGATGTATTTGTCTAAATATTTGTGGATGTTTTTCTAGATGCATTTGTGGTATTTGTCTATATATTTGTGGATGTTTTTCTAGATGTATTTGTGGTATTTGTCTAAATATTTGTGGATGTTTTTCTAGATGTATTTGTGGTATTTGTCTATATATTTGTGGATGTTTTTCTAGATGTATTTGTGGTATTTGTCTATATATTTGTGGATGTTTTTCTAGATCTATTTGTGGTATTTGTCTATATATTTGTGGATGTTCTTCTAGATGTATTTGTGGTATTTGTCTATATATTTGTGGATGTTCTTCTAGATGTATTTGTGGTATTTGTCTAAATATTTGTGGATGTTTTTCTAGATGTATTTGTCTAAATATTTGTGGATGTTTTTCTAGATGCATTTGTGGTATTTGTCTATATATTTGTGGATGTTTTTCTAGATGTATTTGTGGTATTTGTCTAAATATTTGTGGATGTTTTTCTAGATGTATTTGTGGTATTTGTCTATATATTTGTGGATGTTTTTCTAGATCTATTTGTGGTATTTGTCTATATATTTGTGGATGTTCTTCTAGATGTATTTGTGGTATTTGTCTATATATTTGTGGATGTTCTTCTAGATGTATTTGTGGTATTTGTCTAAATATTTGTGGATGTTTTTCTAGATGTATTTGTCTAAATATTTGTGGATGTTTTTCTAGATGTATTTGTGGTATTTGTCTAAATATTTGTGGATGTTTTTCTAGATGTATTTGTGGTATTTGTCTAAATATTTGTGGGTGTTTTTCTAGATGTATTTGTGGTATTTGTCTAAATATTTGTGGATGTTTTTCTAGATGTATTTGTGGTATTTGTCTATATATTTGTGGATGTTTTTCTAGATGTATTTGTGGCATTTGTCTAAATATTTGTGGATGTTTTTCTATATGTATTTGTGGTATTTGTCTATGTATTTGTGTCAGTTTTTGTGTAAGGGGTATTAGATGTTGTTTCTCTTCCAGCCCTGATTAAATCCAGGCTTTTACATAAATAAATGAAGGGTTGTAGAGTTCAGTGGGGCGGCTGTTTGTCTGGCCGTTTACCTCTGTGTTTGGCTCTCAGGGACAACATGGGCTTCCCGGTGGTGGCGTGTTCCAGCGACGGCTCCTTCCTTCTCTCCAAACCGCCCCAAACCGGCGGCCTGGTGTCCTTTGGCACGGTGGCGGAGCAGCTGGTGTACGAGATCGGCGACCCGCAGCGGTACCTGCTGCCCGACGTCATCTGTGACTTCAGCCGTGTCGTCATCCAGGAAGTGCCAGGTAGCGTTTCAATGATTCCCCTCTCGTTCAATAGTATCGCTGCAAAGTGAAAATGTCGATATAAGATTCCCGCTTTATATTTATTCTTTTTATTAGAAATAATAGTTTGTTTTTAATTTAAATACCTGGAAGAGCTCACACACACACACAGACATCCTAGTACCAGTTACGTACACACACACACACACACACACACACAGACATCCTAGTGCCAGTTACACACACACACCCCCCCCTGGTGCCAGTTATACACACACACACACACACACACACACACCCTAGTGCCAGTTACACGCGCACACACACACACACACACACCCCCTGGTGCCAGTTACACACACACACACACACACACACACACACACACACACACACACACACACACACACACACAGACATCCTAGTGCCAGTTACACACACACACACACACACACACACACCCTGGTGCCAGTTACACACACACACACACACACACACACACACACCCTGGTGCCAGTTACACACACACACACACACACACACACACACACACACACACACACACACACACAGACATCCTAGTGCCAGTTACACACACACACACACACACACACACACACCCTGGTGCCAGTTACACACACACACACACACACACACACACACACACACACACAGACATCCTAGTGCCAGTTACACACACACACACACACACACACACACACACCCTGGTGCCAGTTACACACACACACACACACACACACACCCTGGTGCCAGTTACACACACACACACACACACACACACACACACACACACACCCCCACACACACACCCTAGTGCCAGTTACACACACACACACACACACACACACACACACACACCCTGGTGTCAGTTACACACACACACACACACACACACACACACACACACACCCTGGTGTCAGTTACACACACACACACACAGCGCTGAGAACAGACCGCAGGCTGAACTGTTGACTGTTTTCGTAACCCTCAAACATTCATCTGGCAACCTTACACAAACGCGTCTGGAGTTTAGTGTCGACCCCGACTGAACCCTTCGCCCTCCTCTGAACCGCCGTTAAACTCTCAGCCGTTAGTGATTTACTCTCCTTTATTTAGGAAACTAAACACGCATCCATAAACCCTCGGCTGCAACATCTGACCCTCACATGAACTCCTCCTCGCCGATCAACTGCCAGTTTTCCTGAGTGAAAGGAGTGAAATGTGGAGGAATTTCTGTCGGCAACGGAGCAATGTGGAACATCGTGGATATATACCAACAGATGTTGGACTCTCTAGTCTGTACGTGAAGAATCATACAGATGTTGACCTCTCTGTGGTCTGTATGTGAAGAATCATACAGATGTTGGACTCTGTGGTCTGTACGTGAAGAATCATACAGATGTTGGACTCTGTGGTCTGTACATGAAGAATAATACAGATGTTGGCCTCTCGGTGGTCTGTACGTGAAGAATCATACAGATGTTGACCTCTCTGTGGTCTGTATGTGAAGAATCATACAGATGTTGACCTCTCTGTGGTCTTTACGTGAAGAATCATACAGATGTTGACCTCTGTGGTCTGTACGTGAAGAATCATACAGATGTTGGACTCTGGTCTGTACGTGAAGAATCATACAGATGTTGACCTCTCTGTGGTCTGTACGTGAAGAATCATACAGATGTTGACCTCTCTGTGGTCTGTACGTGAAGAATCATACAGATGTTGGACTCTCTAGTCTGTACGTGAAGAATCATACAGATGTTGGACTCTCTGTGGTCTGTACGTGAAGAATCATACAGATGTTGGACTCTCTAGTCTGTACGTGAAGAATCATACAGATGTTGGACTCTCTGTGGTCTGTACGTGAAGAATCATACAGATGTTGGCCTCTCGGTGGTCTGTACGTGAAGAATCATACAGATGTTGGACTCTCTAGTCTGTACGTGAAGAATCATACAGATGTTGGACTCTCTAGTCTGTACGTGAAGAATCATACAGATGTTGGCCTCTCGGTGGTCTGTACGTGAAGAATCATACAGATGTTGGACTCTGGTCTGTACGTGAAGAATCATACAGATTTTGGACTCTGATCTGTACGTGAAGAATCATACAGATGTTGGACTCTGGTCTGTACGTGAAGAATCATACAGATGTTGACCTCTCTGTGGTCTGTACGTGAAGAATCATACATATGTTGACCTCTCTGTGGTCTGTACGTGAAGAATCATACAGATGTTGGACTCTCTAGTCTGTACGTGAAGAATCATACAGATGTTGGACTCTCTGTGGTCTGTACGTGAAGAATCATACAGATGTTGACCTCTCTGTGGTCTGTACGTGAAGAATCATACAGATGTTGGACTCTCTAGTCTGTACGTGAAGAATCATACAGATGTTGGACTCTCTGTGGTCTGTACGTGAAGAATCATACAGATGTTGGACTCTGGTCTGTACGTGAAGAATCATACAGATGTTGACCTCTCTGTGGTCTGTACGTGAAGAATCATACAGATGTTGGCCTCTCTGTGGTCTGTACGTGAAGAATCATACAGATGTTGGCCTCTCTTGTTATTAATATATCACCATTGCACTGAATTGCCTTGTACTATATTTATATTTAAATCTTACATCTCGGGCTATACTGATACTGCACTATTCGTTCCCTCTCTTCAATTGTTATTGTATATTTTTTGTAAATTTGTAAATTCTATTGTATTGTTATACTGCATACTTAACAGCATTTTATATATATTTCTCACTGTCCTTCTGTTTTTATTCTTTATATGTTAAGTGAGTGTTGTACTTTGAGAGCAAAGATTAACCGGAGTCAAATTCCTTGTTTGTTTATGCAAACCTGGCTAATAAAGCCTCCACAGGCAAGCTAACGTTAGTTTAGCTAACAGCTAATTCGGCTAACCGTTAGCTGAGACAGCATGTAATAACTTTAAAAGACCCTCAAAATAAAATCTGAAAATAACCATTAAAATATATAACAGCTGTCAGTTCTACTTTACTTGTGCTCATTTAAAATACAATCAATCCTTATTACTTATTTATACTTATCCGTATTACTGCAAAGTTAATTTAGCTGTAGCCTGCTTTTCCCAGTGTTAAGTTTGAGTTAACGTTATTTTAGACCGAATCAAGCTGTCAGCTAGCGGTTAGCCGAATTAGCTGTTAGCTAAACTAACGTTAGCTTCCCGGTGGAGGCTAGCGTGGAACGGATCGTGTAAACTCTCAGCCTGTACTTGATACCTCATGCTGCGTTCAAGGCAACTCGTAACTCGTGTTTTCACGACCTTCTACCGGTGAAAGTGCCCTGGAACGGCAGTCAAACCCGTAACTTAGGGGCCATCCACACAGAGACGCTTTTTGGTGCAAACGCACATGTTTAGCATCGTTTGGGCCCGTCGTCCACACGTATCCAGGAAACACACTGCCTGAAAACGCACTTTTTTGAAACCTGGTCCCAGGGTGAAAAAATTCGAAAATGGCTCCCTTTTGGCTTCGTTTGGACGGCGAAACCGCATACTTATCGTATCGATGATGTCATCGCCACACCCCTCGACCTCTTACCCGCGGCCACTGACACACACGACCGCGGTGAAGCTATAAGCGAGCATATCCCATCTCAATGGTCAAACCAGCTCACTTCATCTAAATACTTTGTCTAAATAAATGTCTCTGCTCCCTGACACTTCCCTCTGCTCTGCCGGTCCTGGATTCTACACAAGATATATTGCTAACGTTATGTAGCTAACGTTAAACATCGCTAAAGCAGCTATGTTACGTTAACATTAGCTGCTATGGTTAGCTAGCTGTTTATAAAGTGGAAGCTAGCTAGCTAATCTGTCTACTTATCAACTCCTTGAACGCATTATAGTAACTTTTACCACGGCTTATTGTATAAAGGCTACTGCAAGAAAAACGTGTAGATTATCAAAAAGACATTGGATCATTGATGTTTGTTTGACTGCCGATGTTAGCTACCTAGCAGAGCTAACGTTAGCACGCTAACGTTAGCTTTGCCAGCTAGCGCGCTGCAATCATGTCCGATGGCAGACAGAATTGCAAAATAAAAAGCAATCCAACAGCACATTGAATAATGTAAACAAAGACACGTTTTCTTGCGGAGGCCTTTATAAAATGAGGAGTGGTGAAAGTTATTATAGTCCACGGATGTATTAAGAGAACGTTAGTCTAGCTAGTCATGTTATGGTGGGAAGTGGAAGTGACGATGCTCTTCTCCGTTTTTTGGTGAATTTCTGTAGCAGAAACAGCGCCACCTATAGGCCAGGTTTTAAATGAAGTACCGAGTTGAGTCAAAAATTACAAATGGATCCGTTTGGACGCAACTATTCTTGAAACGAATCCAGGGAAGACGGGTAAAAAAAAGATCGTTTTGGTACGTGTGGACGTGGCCTTACTCCCCGTGAACTGGTACCAGATGGTTGTTCTCCCAGTTACAGTTGTTGATGTCACACATAAACAACAATGGCGACCCCTGTTGATGCTGTACAGACGCCGGTGATTAACGGTGAGAAATAGAAATAAATAGACGTGAATAGGCAACGTAAAGTAATTCCGCACATTGTAATCAAAACGATACACATACGATTGTGTACTACTACAGGTTATGTTTATTAATTGAAGGCCAAAATATGTCGCCAACTAGAAATCATTAGTATCAGCTAGCGCTAGCTAACGTCAACGTTAGGTAGCTGCTAGCTAGGCCTGCACAATTAATCGTTACAAAATCGCGATCTCGATTCACCCTGTTCACGATTTCATTTTTAAATAACTTCGTTTTTTTTTTGTTGATTTAAAAAATATATACGTATTATTATTATTATTATTATTATTTTTTTTTTTTTTTTTTTTTTTTTTATGACTTTGATTCTCATTTCATTTTACGAGCCGACTGCATCACAAACACTACTACTTTCTTCTGTGAGTTTTAAACATAGACTGTATAAAAAAGGTTTTAAAGCGCTCCCAAGTGTTTGGTACTGCCAACTTTTTTGTTTTGTCATGGTTAATGTGTGCAATAAACATTACACTTCGTGAGAAAAAAATCGTGGCAGAGAATCGTGATATCAATTCTAAGCTAAAAAATCGTGATTCATATTTTTCCCCGAATCGTGCAGACCTACTGCTAGCTAACGCTAGCTAGAAGGGTTTGTCGTGACTTTGCCTGGCACGCTACCAAGTCGTGACTTGAAGTCGTAACTTACGGGCTAAAAATTGTGTCTGGAACGCAGCATTAGATTAAACGAGATGTTTCAAAGTGGGAGTTCTGGATCAACTCTGCAAGATACCCGAATGTCCGGTTTCAAAAGGCAGATGTGAACTTTTGGCCGCTGTTGTTGCCAAAACATGTGCATGTATCAGCCTGGTTGGACTCCTCGGCCTCGTT
>NC_050189.1:18859947-18862447 GCF_008315115.2 Sander lucioperca
ACCTGGATGCGCGGCCATATTGGAGGCACTCACACAAAAGGTGAATTTAAGAAGATGTGTGAAAATGCCCTCAGACCTCAGACGGTTCAAGTCGGGAAATGGTCGCAGTTTGGTTCGGTTTGGGCACCAAAACTACTAGCGTACGTTTAGTAGCTCGCAGTCGTCTTTGTTGGACGCAAGAAGAGTTCAAATTCCCCGCAGGGAGCTCGTGTTGTCGTCCCGGCGACCTGCAACTTTGTGTTTTTCTGGGTCGAAATTTCAACATTTTGTTGCTCTTTTTCTACGCTTTTCTCGACGTTTTTGTCGATTTTATTAAAAAAATTTTAGTCTCTTTTTTGGCATTTTTTTTTATTATGTTTTTGTCTTTTTTTAACAATTTTTTATTTTTATTTTTATATATATATATATATATTGTGTTTATTGGTTTTCAGAACACGTATATTTTACAGATCAGTACAATGCAAATAACCAAAAAGTTTTTGTCACCTTTGGTGATGTTTTTGATGTTTTTTGGTCACTTTTTCCCGATGTTTTTGGTCACTTTTTTCAACATTTGTCACTATTTTGGCGTATTTTTTATTATGTTTTTGTCAATTTTTTAGCACATTTTTTTTGTTGCTTTTTCTGATGTTTTTTCGTAATTTTTTTGTCACTTTTTTTTAAACAAGTTTTTGTCACCTTTGGCGATGTTATTGATGTTTTTTTTGTCACTTTTTTTCCCGGATTTTTTTGCTCACTTTTTTCATTGTCTTTAAAAAACAGGAGGGTTAATCCCTCCATTACATGGCGTCATTACCAACAAACATTATTAAAAAGAGCAAATTTAGAGGATTACGACGTTACGATCACTGAATACTTTCTCGTTTTTACGTGTTTAAACACGTCTCTCTCTGCGGGTTTCTCTTTCTTATTTTGAACTCTCCTCCTTCTCTCTTTCTCTCCATCAATGCGTCCCTCTGTCTTCTGTCTGTCAGAGTTAAGCCTGTTTTTCACGGCTCTAAAAAAAACTCTCCCTTCATCGCTCTTTTGGACTTCATTCCTTCGTCCCTTCGTCCATCCGTCCGTTCCAAAAACGTCCCGTCTAAGCAGAAGCAGGTCAGAGTCGAGTTAAGCCTCTTTCACGCCTCTAACCCTCCCACGCTTTCTCTCCACGTCCTCCTCCGTCTTTCTTTCATTTACTCTCCTCGTTCTTTTTCATTCCTTTGTCATTTGTCTCCATCCTCTTTACTCAAACGGTTTGATTTCGCACAACATACTAAAAAAAGCAACCAAACAACTTAAAATACAAGACACAAAGCTGGTTTTTCCTGCCTCAGAATGGCAGAGATGGCAAAAGTACTCACTTCCCGTACTCAAGTAGAAGTACAGATAGGCTTACTTGTGTTAAAAAAATACTCTTACTTAAAGTATAAAAGTAAAAGTAGCCTTGTGAATGACAACCATTTATTATGCAAAGCTACCTGGACCCAACGCAACACAAATGTTACTAGAGTGCAAGCTGAGAAACTTCAGTGGACGTGGAGAAAAAGGCTCCTTATATGCCATTGCCTACATTTTAAATGGTCTGCCAATAGGCCTAAAACATCACATATATGATTATTGTGACAGAGACTGGGACTCCAGGTTAATACGATTCCAGGAGAACAAATGTAACTGACCATTAAAGTGATCATATTATGCTCATTTTCAGGTTCATAATTATAATTTGAGGTTGTACCAGAATAGGTTTACATGGTTTAATTTTCAAAAAACACCATATTTTTGTTGTACTGCCCATTGCTGCAGCTCCTCTTTTCACCCTGTGTTCAGGTCTCTGTTTTAGCTACAGAGTGAGACCTCTCACTGCTGTAACATCTTTGTTGGCAGTCGCACATGCTCAGTAGCTAGGTAAGATCACAAGCTCAGTAGCTAGGTAAGACTACAAGCTCAGTAGCTAGGTAAGATCACATGCTCAGTAGCTAGGTAAGACTACATGCTCAGTAGCTAGGTAAGACTACAAGCTCAGTAGCTAGGTAAGACTACAAGCTCAGTAGCTAGGTAAGATCACATGCTCAGTAGCTAGGTAAGATCACATGCTCAGTAGCTAGGTAAGACTACAAGCTCAGTAGCTAGGTAAGATCACATGCTCAGTAGCTAGGTAAGACTACAAGCTCAGTAGCTAGGTAAGGACTACATGCTCAGTAAGACTACATGAGCTAGCTAGCTGTTTCTCCAACTTCGGCCTGTACAAGGCAGGATTAGCCGGGAGACTTCTTCTAAATGAGGGCGCACTTCCAACTTTGTGTGGAATACCTGCAGAACAGGGACATGGAAGTAGTTCTTTACAATTTCTTGTGTAGATCAGGGTGAATTTGTGTGTGTTGTAGCAGTGTTTTGCCGTTGAGAACGAGCTAGCATGCTAACGGTTAGCCCACTAGGCTAGTGACGTAGAAGGCCGTGCAGATTTTGACCAGCTCACCCGGAGACTGAAGGCAGGACACATTCAGAAACCGTATCTCAC
>NC_050189.1:18872447-18874947 GCF_008315115.2 Sander lucioperca
CAGCTAATTCGGCTAACCGCTACCTAAAACAGCATGTAATAACTTTAAAAGACCCTCAAAATAAAACCTGAAAATAACCGTTAACATATATAACGGCTGTTACGTCAGCCGTGGCCGGCTTTACCCAGTGTTTAGTTTGAGTTAACGTTATTTTAGACTGAATCAAGCTGTCAGCTAGCTGTTAGCCGAATTAGCTGTTAGCTAAACTAACGTTAGCTTCCCGGCAGAGGCTAACGGCAGAAGCGTGGAACCGATCGTGATTCGTGCAGTGTCATAAATCATCGTGACGGATCTTGCAGGCAGCACAGATCAGGTACTGTCATCCCCCCCCCCTCCTCACCAGCATGAGTTCCACCAATCAGAGGCATCACTGTGGGATTGTGGGATTGTTCAGGATTGTGGGTAATGAAGTACTTATCCAAGACATCGCGAATAAAAGACATTTATCTTAAAACAAGGGTAGTGCCCCATGATTTGTGGCGTCTATATGAAGATATACACTCGCTGAGTCATGTCGTAGCTGGTTTTAAGTCTATCGTCGACGGTTACGATTTTATGGCTTATACTCCAATTTGTCAATGGAGAAATTGCATTGTATTTTTACTTCCGGAACCCGCTGTGGGCGGGACTGTTGAGCTCTATATATATATACACACACATATATATATATATATATATATTGGGCACTTTAACCCTTGTGTTGCCTTCCCGTCGACCATGCAACTTTTTTAGTTTTTCTGGGTCAAAATTTTAAACTAAACTTTTTTTCCCCAAAATTTTGTTGTTCTTTTTCGACATTGTCGATTATTTTCGGAAATTTTTTATAACGTTTTTGTTGATTTGTTTCCTGCGTTTTAGAAGCTTTTTCTGACATTTTGTCACTTTTTTGGAATTTTTTTGATGTTTTCGTCGATTTTGTTTTTCTTGATTTTTTTAAAAAAAATTAAAAAATTTTGTCGATTTTTTTTTTTTTTTTTTTTGGGTGTTTTTGTCTTTTTTTTTTTTCAAGTTTTTTTAAAATGTTTTTTCAGATTTTTTTGGTAAGCTCTATCTAGGTTTTGAATCAAACAGTTCGATTCGATTTTGTAATAAATTCACGATGGATAGAAATCTAAAACAAGCAGCAAACCGTATCAACACCGAGTCAAAGATGAGTTTTGTCTCTTCTGTCTCCTCCAGGAGTGATAGCTCGTCATCCCCTCTTCTTCCCCTACCTGAGGGAACACCTGACGGCGTCCGTGGTGGAGGAATACTTCTCCCATCTCATCCAGCCGGGGCCGAACAACGCCGTCACTCGGTGAGCCGTCTCTCATCGCCAGACCTTCCTCCACAGCGCTGCGGAGGAAGGTCTGAGCCTGAATATGTGAAACTCTCTGCTTCTGGGGGAATTTAAGAGTTGGCAAATCTACTCAACATCTACTTACAACTAGCCAGGGCCAACATTTTGGGGCCCTATTTTAACGATCTAAGCGTGCAACGTGAAGCGCCTGGCGCAGGTGCGTTTAGGGCGTGTCTGAATCCACTTTTGCTAGTTTGACGGTGGAAAAAAGGGTCCGTGCGCCAGGCGCATGGTTCTAAAGGGTTGTACTTAGTGTCTTCATTAATCAGAGGTGTGTTTGGGGCGTAACATGCAATCAACCAATCAGAGATCATCTCCCATTGCCTTTAAAAGCCAGGCGCGTTTGGACCTTGGAGCATTGCTGTTATGATGGAGGATTTGCACCGTAATATTTTTTAGGGCTGTCCTCGACTAAAGAAATTCTTAGTCGACTAACACTTATATGATTTTGTCGATTAATCGATTAGTTGATGTAATCGACAGAGCTGTGCTCTTTGAGAGGTGGTTAAGACTAGAAAAGCACAATATAAATGTAGTTAATGAACCATCTGTAAAACTGAGTTTCTCCACAATTAATCCTGCAAAAGCACCACTTTAAATCTTGTGTTTACCAGAAATGTGCTCATAAGTTTCTTGGAAATGAGTAATTAAGCATGAATAAGCATAAAAAATGACTCATCAACTAAAGAAATCTTAGTCTAAGACCAAAACGACCGATTAGTCGACTAATCGACTAAGAGGTGGCAGCCTTAACATTTTTATCTGTAATCTTCTGCATGTGTGTGTGCTGCTGTGCGTCCCTGTGTGTGTAACAAGCATAGTGTGCGTGCGCTGTGCACGAGCCTAGGAGCATTTTACTAATGCTCTGTTAAAATAACAATGAAATGCTGCGTTATTGACTTTAGACCAGGTTTTTGTTGGTCAATGGCGTGATCACTTCCCGCTGCCTCAAGATAGCAATACCCCCAGAATGCACCTGAACACACCTCCCTGTAAGACCAGCACGCCCATGGGCGCACAGATGGGCGCAGGTGCATTTTCTGTTTAAACGACGTGGCCGCTGGGCGGTCTTAAACTAGCAAAGACCTTTGCGTCGGGCTTTGCGCTGCGCCGGGTGAAAGATAGGACCCATATTGTGAACCTAAATTGATATGCGGGCCG
>NC_050189.1:18882447-18889947 GCF_008315115.2 Sander lucioperca
CACACAGAGACACACACACAGACACACACACACACAGACACACACACGCACAGATACACATACACACAGAGACACACACACAGACACACACACACACAGACACACACACGCAGACACACGCACAGACACACACACTCTCTCACACACACACACACACACACACACACACACACACGCAGAGGTGTTCGGCCAGACATCAGAGGAGAGACAGGCTCCCAGGCCTCAGGTGGGTAAACGGGGCGGGGGGGGGGTGTTCGCCCCGCAGGAATGTGCGTCTCCTTCCACCAAAAACCCAAAAGGCTCTCTGGCCTCCGCTCTGTTTATCCGTTAATTGCAAACAGACTGAAGCTGCAGCCGGAGTCGCTGCACAGCAAGAAGAAGTACTCTGATCGAAAAGTACTGACACCACACTGTAAAAAATACTATATACTAAAATATACAAGTTACAGTCCTGCAGTGAAAACGTTACCTCAGTAAAAGTCTGATAGTATCATCACGGAAATGTAGTTAACGTATTAAAGGGCAGGCCAAAATGTATCGTGAACCTAAATTGATTTGTGGCCAGAACAAAATGAAAAATGGGGCAAAAACATCAGAAAAAGCATCAAAATAGCTCTATCTATTATATCTATTATATATATATAATCTTTCGTCCTCATTCAGACGAAATCTGACTCTCTTTTGGGGATTTCCAGCTGTTTCCTGGGCGCTATAGTTGAATCACCTTCAACTTTTGACTTTAACCTTCTTTGGGTAACTTGTGATTTCTGGGGGACTAAGCAGCTAAAGCATCGAAACAAGTGCCAAAAATGTCGAAAAACGCACCAATAACGTTGGAAAATGATAAAAAAAAAAAAATAAATAAAAAAACGACGGCAGGCCAAAATGTATCGTGAACCTAAATTGATTTGTGGGCCGGAACAAAATGAAAAATGGGGCAAAAACATCAGAAAAAGCATCAAAATTGTTGAAAAATGTGACAAAAACACAATTTTTTGGGGGGGAAAGCAGCTAAAGCATAGAAAAAATGTCAAAAAAAGCACCAATAACCATAAAAGAACGGCAGGCCAAAATGTATCATAAACATAAATTGATAAAATGTTGAAAAAAGCATAAAACATTTTGAAAAAAAGTAGCTATAGCATCCAATAAAGCGCAATTTGTTTTGGGGAAAAAGCAGCTAAAGCATAGAAAAGAATTCAAAAAAAGCGCCAAAAATGTCGAAAAAAAAACACACTCTCACACCACACTGTAAAAAATACTCTGTTACAAGTTACAGTCCTGCAGTGAAATCGTTACCTCAGTAAAAGTCTGATAGTATCATCACGGAAATGTAGTAAACGTATTAAACGTACTGAACAATCCTCCCATTTCCACTGCAGCACTGGAACTTGTAACTGTATTTTTTACAGTGTGGTGTCAGGACTTCTTCCAGCGGCTGAGTCATCGTCTCAGATCTTTCATCCTCATTCAGACGAAATCTGACTCTCTTTTGGGGATTTCCAGCTGTTTCCTGGGCACTATAGTTGAATCACCTTCAACTTTTGACTTTAACCTTTTTTGGGAAACTTGTGATTTCTGTATTTTGTGAACCTCTGCGACAACACAAATGGTTGAGCCCAGACGTCCAAGCCCCAAAAAATGTAGGAAAATGTGACAAATCATCAAAAATGTTGAGAAAAGCGGCTAAAGAATTGAAAAAGGCACCGAAAATGTTTTAAAAAAGGGGGCAAAAACGTTGTATAATGTAAAAAACAAAAAGAATTACATTTTTTTCGGAAAAAGCGTAATTTTGTTGGGACTAAGCTAAAACCGGCAGGCCAAAATGTATCGTGAACCTAAATTGATTTGTGGGCTGGAACAAAATGAAAAATGGGGCAAAAACATCAGAAAAAGCATCAAAGTAGCTATTGCATCGAATAAAGCGCCAAAATCTCGGAAAAAATGGCAAAAACGTTGGAAAAAGCATAAAAAATGTTGAAAAAAGTGACAAAAACACAATTTTTGGGGGGGAAACCAGCTAAAGCATAGACAAAATGTCAAAAGAAGTGGCAGAAATGTTGAAAAAAGTGCCAAAAATAAAAAAAAATAAACATTTTTTTGGGGAAAAAGCAGCTAAAGCATAGAAAAAATATTGAAAAAGCATCAAAAATGTTAAATAAACTAACAAAACCATTAACAAAAAGTGAAATTTATTTTGGGAAAAAGCCGCTAAAGTACAGAAAAAAATTCAAAAAAAGTGACAAAAATGTCTAAAAAAAAAAAATCAAAAACGTCGAACAAGGCGACAAAGTGGCATAAACGTTGGAAAAAGCATACAAAATGTTGAAAAAAGTGACAAAAACATAAAAAAATTACAATTTTGGGGGGGAAAAAGCAGCTATATCATAGAAAGAAATTCAAAATAAAGCGCTAAAAATGTCGAAAAAATGGCATAAACGTTGGAAAAAGCATACAAAATGTTGAAAAAAGTGACAAAAACATAAAAAAATTACAATTTTGGGGGGGAAAAGCAGCTAAATCATAGAAAGAAATTCAAAATAAAGCGCTAAAAATGTCAAAAAAATTGCATAAACGTTGGAAAAAGCATACAAAATGTTGAAAAAAGTGACAAAAACATAAAAAAATTACAATTTTGGGGGGGAAAAGCAGCTAAATCATAGAAAGAAATTCAAAATAAAGCGCTAAAAATGTCGAAAAATGGCAAAACGTTGGAAAAACCATAAAAACTGTTGAAAAAAGTGACAAAAAGATTAAAAATTTGGATTTGGGCCTCGAGTTTAGAGTCTAAAACCCTTGACTTTTGACCTCTTTGGGACTTTTTTGTGAAACTGGTGATTTCTGTATTTAATCCCAACATTTGCTGTTGGGTTTGTGGCCTCGAGCCCAGACGCAGAAACCACATTAAGAACACGTTGGTCTAAACAGACGTACAGAGAGTCTCTACCCAGTCAGACCAGAATGAATGACAACGTAAACACTGCCAGACGTCAATGGAAAGCAGACGTCCACGAGTGTAAACCAGGCCAGTAAAAATAAATCACACAATGTGGGAAAATCAAAGCTTGAATGTGGGATTATAAAGATGACGTAGACGTGGTCCGAAGTATTAAAATCAAGGCGGGACATTCCAGCTCATTTCCTGTTTTCATAAAAAAAAAAAAAAGGCCAAAGCTCACATCTTAATGATTAAGCTCCACATATGTTCTGCATGTTCCCGAAACGCCAACGCTGTGATTCCCAAGGAATATCTGCAGGACTGTGTGTTAATTAGCTGGAGGAACGCTGTCTTTGAGCATTTTCCAGATAATTCTTCATGCAACCGCAAAAATAACAACGACTCAGACAGCCTGTTCTCATGAACCGTTTGTTCCAAAAGCTACGAAGAGTTGGGCACTGGTAATTCGTATGATTTTCACAGGGTTTTTTTGGGCTGTGTGCACCCCAATGTGTGGCTGGGTGGGCGTTAAAACACAGGACTTTGGGCGCCTGGGTACGTCGTTGACAAAAACATCGAAAAAAGAGCCAAAAGTGTTGGAAAATGTGACAAAACGTTGAAAGAAAACGCCAGAAATGTCAGAAAAAGTCACAAAACGTAGAATAAAGCATCAGAAATGTTGCAAAAACCAGCTATAGCATCGAAAAAAAGTGCCAAAAATGTCGAAAAAAAGCTACAAAGAGTTGAGCACTGTAATTCGTATGATTTCCACGTTTTTTTGGGGGGCTGTGTGCACCCCAAGTGTGGCTGGGTGGGCGTTAAAACACAGGCCTGCGTACGTTGTTGACAAAAACATCGGAAAAAGAGCCAAAAATGTCGGAAAAAGTGACAAAACATTTAAAAAAAACGCCAAAAATGTCAGAAAAAGTCACAAAACGTAGAATAAAGCATCAGAAATGTTGCAAAAAGCAGCTAAAGCATTGAGAAAATGTGCAAAAAATGTTGAAAAAAAAAAAGCTACGACGAGTTGAGCACTGTAATTCGTATGATTTCCACTTTTTGTTTTTTGGGCTGTGTGCACCCCCAAGTGTGGCTGGGTGGGCGTTAAAACACAGGACTTTGGGCGCCTGGTTACGTTGGACAAAATGACAAAAACATTGAAGAAAGCGCCAAAAATGTTGGAAGAAGTGACTAAACGTAAAAAAAAAAACACCAAAAATGTTGGAAGAAGTGACTAAACATTGAAAAAAAACGCCAAAAATGTCGAAAAAATCACCAAAAACGTTGGAAAAAGCATAAAACATGTTTCAAAAAGCAGCTAAAGCATAAAAAAAAGCACGCGCTGTGCACGAGCCTAGGAGCATTTTACTAATGCTCTGTTAAAATAACAATGAAATGCTGCGTTATTGACTTTAGACCAGGTTTTTGTGGGTCAATGGTGCCATCACTTCCCACTGCCTCAAGATAGCAATACGCCCAGAATGCACCTGAACACACCTCCCTGTAAGACCAGCACGCCCAGAATACACCTGAACACACCTCCCTGTAACACCATCACGCCCAGAATGCACCTGAACACACCTCCCTGTAAGACCAGCACGCCCAGAATGCACCTGAACACACCTCCCTGTAACACCAGCACACCCAGAATGCACCTGAATACACCTCCCTGTAAGACCAGCACGCCCAGAATGCACCTGAACACACCTCCCTGTAAGACCAGCACGCCCAGAATGCACCTGAACACACCTCCCTGTAAGACCAGCACGCCCAGAATACACCTGAACACACCTCCCTGTAACACCAGCACGCCCAGAATGCACCTGAACACACCTCCCTGTAAGACCAGCACGCCCAGAATGCACCTGAACACACCTCCCTGTAACACCAGCACACCCAGAATGCACCTGAATACACCTCCCTGTAAGACCAGCACGCCCAGAATGCACCTGAACACACCTCCCTGTAAGACCAGCACACCCAGAATGCACCTGAACACACCTCCCTGTAAGACCAGCGCCGCCTTTGAGTGTGTAGGACGAGATTTCCAAGCAGTTGTTGCTCATTTTCAAAGCTTGTTTCAGTTATTTTGGATGCTCTCTTTCATCCTGGATCAACATCAGACTTCGTCAGGCCTTTAATATCCGTCCCAACCTGAACTCATCCTTCAAACAACAGGCTGGGTACTGAATTTAATACTTTTTAGGCACTGACCGAATTGCCTCTCAAGTATCGAGTATCGGTAAAATGCCTCGGCGTTCAATACCTAGTCTATATCCTTGACGTTCCACTTCTGGGATTTGCCGCCTGTAAAAGCCAGAAGCCATACCCACTTGAAGCGTTCGTCCAATCAGCTGCCGGTTTTCATTTTTTGGGAGACAATACAGATTAGCGCCACCTGCTGTTATGCAGACGTATTACGTTGAGTCGCTTCGGTTGTTCTGAGGCACTTTTTGGACCAACTCGAGGAGCCGAGTGATCAGTCCGACGGCCTTTTCTGCCGACGGTCGGCTGTCGGGTTGGTGTGTCAGAGCCTTTAGTTCTCTTCTCTCTCCTCTCCATTCCCAAAATGTTAGGGCTGCCACCTCTTAGTCGATTAGTCGAATAATCGGTCGTTTTGGTCTTAGTCGACTAAGATTTCTTTAATTGATGAGTCATTTTTTATGGTTATTCATGCTTAATTACTCATTTCCAAGAAACTTATGAGCACATTTCTGGTAAGCACAAGATTTAAAGTGGTGCTTTTGCAGGATTAATTGTGGAGAAACTCAGTTTTACAGATGGTTAATTAACTACATTTATATTGTGCTTTTCTAGTCTTAATCACCTCTCAAAGAGCACAGCTCTGTCGATTACATCAACTAATCGATTAATCGACAAAATCAAGACTCATGTGTTAGTCGACTAAGAATTTCTTTAGTCGAGGACAGCCCTACAAAATATCTCCCAAACTTAAAACTCCTCAGCATTTTTGAAATGACGCATGATTGAACTCATAGATTCAGAAATCTGTTGTGATGAATGTATCGAAATAACTCACGAATTGTATTTTCTATCGAAGCTTGACGTATAAAAACACTAAATGCCTTTAAAGAGTCGATTGATTTCTGTGTGATTGTGTAGACGCTGAACTGACGAGATTAATAAAAACATATTTTTGTGAACAAAAGCTTCTGTTTTTAAGTGTTTCTGTCACAGGAAGCTGAGCAGCGAAAGGTGGTGGAAACACCGGGGGAATCGCTCATGCTTGGTTCTGAAATCAACCGTCAAAATTGATCCTCCGTTCTTCGCATTTTGTCCATTTTATTTCCGAAGTCCTACACCAAGATGCTATTTAGTAGCTAAAACCAACGTGAAATCATGATTTTGCGTAAACATGAACGCCCACTTTCCTAAAGCCATGTGGCGTGTTTTCTGTACGCATTTTGAGCGCTGTATACAGCGGACGGGTTGGGTTTAGGTAAAGAATAACTGGTCTGGTTTAGGTAAAGAATAACTGGTCTGGTTTAGGTAAAGATGAACTGGTCTGGTTTAGGTAAAGATGAACCGGTCTGGTTTAGGTAAAGAAGAACTGGTCTGGTTTAGGTAAAGAAGAACTGGTCTGGTTTGGGTAAAGAAGAACTGGTCTGGTTTAGGTAAAGATGAACTGGTCTGGTTTAGGTAAAGAAGAACCGGTCTGGTTTAGGTAAAGATGAACTGGTCTGGTTTAGGTAAAGATGAACTGGTCTGGTTTAGGTAAAGAAGAACCGGTCTGGTTTAGGTAAAGATGAACCGGTCTGGTTTAGGTAAAGATGAACCAGTCTGGTTTAGGTAAAGAACAACTGGTCTGGTTTAGGTAAAGAACAACTGGTCTGATTTGGGTAAAGAAGAACCGGTCTGGTTTAGGTAAAGAACTGGTCTGGTTTAGGTAAAGAAGAACTGGTCTGGTTTAGGTAAAGATGAACCGGTCTGGTTTAGGTAAAGATGAACTGGTCTGGTTTAGGTAAAGATGAACTGGTCTGGTTTAGGTAAAGAAGAACCGGTCTGGTTTAGGTAAAGATGAACCGGTCTGGTTTAGGTAAAGATGAACCAGTCTGGTTTAGGTAAAGAACAACTGGTCTGGTTTAGGTAAAGAACAACTGGTCTGATTTGGGTAAAGAAGAACCGGTCTGGTTTAGGTAAAGAACTGGTCTGGTTTAGGTAAAGAAGAACTGGTCTGGTTTAGGTAAAGATGAACCGGTCTGGTTTAGGTAAAGAAGAACTGGTCTGGTTTAGGTAAAGAAGAACTGGTCTGGTTTAGGTAAAGAAGAACCGGTCTGGTTTAGGTAAAGAAGAACCGGTCTGGTTTGGGTAAAGAAGAACTGGTCTGGTTTAGGTAAAGATGAACCGGTCTGGTTTAGGTAAAGAAGAACTGGTTGGGTTTAGGTAAAGAACTGGTCTGGTTTAGGTAAAGAACAACTGGTCTGGTTTAGGTAAAGAACAACTGGTCTGGTTTAGGTAAAGATGAACCGGTTTGGTTTAGGTAGAGATGAACTGGTCTGGTTTAGGTAAAGAAGAACTGGTCTGGTTTAGGTAAAGATGAA
>NC_050189.1:18899947-18952447 GCF_008315115.2 Sander lucioperca
CAAAGATTCTCTATTGGGTTTAGGTCTGGAGACTGGCTAGGCCACGCCAGAACCTTGATATGCTTCTTACAGAGCCACTCCTTGGTTATCCTGGCTGTGTGCTTCGGGTCATTGTCATGTTGGAAGACCCAGCCTCGACCCATCTTCAATGCTCTAACTGAGGGAAGGAGGTTGTTCCCCAAAATCTCGCAATACATGGCCCCGGTCATCCTCTCCTTAATACTGTGCAGTCGCCCTGTCCCATGTGCAGAAAAACACCCCCAAAGCATGATGCTACCACCCCCATGCTTCACAGTAGGGATGGTACTCATCTTCCTCCAAAACACAGTTAGTGGAATTATGACCAAAAAGTTCTATTTTGGTCTCATCTGACCACATGACTTTCTCCCATGACTCCTCTGGATCATCCAAATGGTCATTGGCAAACTTAAGATGGGCCTTGACATGTGCTGGTTTAAGCAGGGGAACCTTCCGTGCCATGCATGATTTCAAACCATGACGTCTTAGTGTATTACCAACAGTAACCTTGGAAACGGTGGTCCCAGCTCTTTTCAGGTCATTGACCAGCTCCTCCCGTGTAGTTCTGGGCTGATTTCTCACCTTTCTTAGGATCATTGAGACGAGGTGAGATCTTGCATGGAGCCCCAGTCCGAGGGAGATTGACAGTCATGTTTAGCTTCTTCCATTTTCTAATGATTGCTCCAACAGTGGACCTTTTTTCACCAAGCTGCTTGGCAATTTCCCCGTAGCCCTTTCCAGCCTTGTGAGGTGTACAATTTTGTCTCTAGTGTCTTTGGACAGCTCTTTGGTCTTGGCCATGTTAGTAGTTGGATTCTTACTGATTGTATGGGGTGGACAGGTGTCTTTATGCAGCTAACGACCTCAAACAGGTGCATCTAATTTAGGATAATAAATGGAGTGGAGGTGGACATTTTAAAGGCAGACTAACAGGTCTTTGAGGGTCAGAATTCTAGCTGATAGACAGGTGTTCAAATACTTATTTGCAGCTGTATCATACAAATAAATAGTTAAAAAATCATACATTGTGATTTCTGGATTTTTTTTTTTAGATTATGTCTCTCACAGTGGACATGCACCTACGATGACAATTTCAGACCCCTCCATGATTTCTAAGTGGGAGAACTTACAAAATAGCAGGGTGTTCAAATACTTATTTTCCTCACTGTATATATATATATATAAACAACAGGGATAAGAAAGTACACGGCTATCAGAACGAGGCTACAGTTAAAGGAACAGAACAGTACAATAACAGTAAAAGAACAAACTGACAAGACAAAGTGTCCTTGTAATGCCAGCAGAAGCTGAGTCTGCAGTTCACACACTGTGTGTGTGTGTGTGTGTGTGTGTGTGTGTGTGTGTGTGTGTGTGTGTGTGTGTGTGTGTGTGTGTGTGTGTGTGTTCGTGTTCGTGTGTGTGTGTGCACCATTTGGTGGTATTTTGGGAAAGATGATCCGCTGTAACCTCAGCATTGCTCCGTTTGAGTGTCAACCACTCGCTACAGAGGTGTGTGTGTGTGTGTGTGTGTGTGTGTGTGTGTGTGTGTGTGTGTGTGTGTGTGGGGTCTGGTCCTTTCATCACCTTCCTGTCCTGTGAAAACCCTCCAGATGTGTTGGTGTTGAATATTTGTGATACTGCTACATTGCTATTATTTGAAGTATACGCACACACACACACACACACACACACACACACACACACACACACACACACACACACACACACATGCACACGCACACGCACACACACACACACACTAGGGATGTAAATAATTAAGCAGGCCTGCAGGAAGAAACTCATAAGTAGCCTAACATCTAACTTAAGTGACCATTTAGCTAGCTAGCAAACAATGACGTGTTTGTGTAGTAACTACATGCTAACTATCGGCCCTTATACCCGCCGCTAGTACATGACTGCTGGAGATACCACGTTAATTAAGGGTGCTGGTAGTAACATTACTGTTGGCAAAATACCCCACACAATTAAATCCATTCTTCAACGTTAACTTTTTTCGACATTTTGTAACTTTTTCCGAAATTGTTTTGCGCTTTTTCTGACATTTTTGGTGCTTTTTTAGACAATTTTGGCGTTTTTTTTAAACATTTTGTAACTTTTTTAACAATTTTGGTGCTTTTTTTCGACATTTTGTAACTTTTTTCTGACATTTTTGGTGATTTTTTTCGACATTTTGTAAAATTCCACAAAAAGGCTGGAAAAAGCTCCAAAATTGTCTAAAAAAATCACCAAAAATGTCGGAAAAAGCGCAAAAAAATTTCGAGAAAAGCGCCAAAATTGCACATTTTTGGTGATTTTTTTTAGACAATTTTGGAGCTTTTTCCAGCCTTTTTGTGGCTTTTTTCTACGATGGCTAAGGAACTTTTTTATGAGGCCCAAACTGTAAATGAGAAAGCTAAATGAGACAAAAATACGGTCACAATATTAGATTTGTGTTAAAGCAGCCATATTATGCTCATTTTCAGGTTCTTTATTGTATTTTAATGTTGCACCAGAATAGGTTTACATGGTTTAATTTTCAAAAAACACCATATTTTTGTTGTACTGCAGTGCTCTCTCTCACTGCTGCAGATCCTCTTTTCACCTGGTCTCTGTTTTAGCTACAGAGTGAGACCTCTTTTCTTCTTCTTCTTCTTCTGTACCATCTTTGATTGCACTACACATGCCCAGTAGCTCAGATGTAGATCATGTCAGCTAGCTAGCTCCATAGACAGTAAAAGAAAGGCTGTTTCTACAACTTTGGTCAGTTACAAGGTAGGATTAGCTGGGAGACTTCTAAATGAGACATGTAAGTAGTTCTTTTGTAGATTATGGTGAACTTGTGTGGTGTTGTAGCAGTGCTTTGCTACTGAGAACGAGGTAGCATGCTAGCGTTAGCGTTAGCATGCTAACGCTAACGCTACGAGCTAATGGTTGCGGTTAGCCTGCTCGTTTCGGCTTGTGACGTCACAAGCCGTGCCGATTTTGAACAGCTCACCCAGAGACTGAAGGCAGGACACATTCAGAAACCGTATCTCACTCTAAACAGCATGGATGGATTTTTTTCAAAGTTTGTATGTGTGTGGAAGCACCAGAGACACAACATAACACCCCAAATCCCAGAAAAAGTGATTTTTTCATAATATGGGCACTTTAAATTCGTTAACTTTTTGCTGATTGGCTCTCATAACGGGCCGGACGGGTAGCGTCCCGCCATGACTCCATGACGCTAATGTCTGCCTATTCCACATTTAAATTGTGATATTTTGTGATTAAATTCTGAATCTGCCACCGCTCTCTGTCAGAGTGTGTGTGTGTGTGTGTGTGTGTGTGTGTGTGTGTGTGAGTGTTTTTGTGCGTACATGTGTGTATGTGTGTGTGTGTGTGTGTGTGTGTGCGTGTTGGCACGCTCTCTGTCAGGTAAATATAGAAGTACAATATGTCTTCCTCTGATGTAGAAGTACACAGTCAGTAGCAGTCTATACAGTGGAGTTGCATATTAAGTGCTTTGGGGTCCTTATAAGTCATTTTGGGGTAAAATTTTGGTTCTGGAGAATTCTACAAGCAGCAACACAACAGGCCAATCAAATCGGCCCGTTCCAAACAGGCACATTTTCAACTGGCTCTGTACTAGTAAATCAGTGTAAACATCAAAACTAAATGAATGACTTTTTTCCAGATCTAATGTCTGCAGTGGACTTCTTCAGCAGGTTTTGTCTTTAAGCTGCTGCTAGAAGATGTTTACTTTATGCTTTTATATAAACAGGCAACACAGGGGTTAAGCTGCTGGTCATGTGTAAATGGATAGCTCAACGAATGCGTCATTATACAATAAAGGAATTCCTCTCGCTCGCGCTCTCTGCTTTTCTCTCCCTCTCTCTGTCTGTATCTCTCTCTCTCTCTCTCTCTCTCTCTCTTCTCTCTCTCTCTCTCTCTCTCCCCTTAATTAAGGTCTGGACATCAAGCAGCCCTCCCCCTTCCCTCTCCCCCTTCTGTCTCCAAGACAGAAACCCAAGCTCACACACAGACACATTTTCTCTCTTTTTTATTTATTAAAAAAAGTAACATTTTACGAGGGAGGACCCCTAAAACCTCTGTCAAAAATGTGCACCCAAGTCTTCCACAAACCTATGGAAAGCACTAATATACAGTATATATATATATATATATATATATATAGTCTATATATAGACAAACATATAGGATATGTTTACTGTACTATATATATATATATATATATATATATATATATATGTACATACATACATACATATATACATAGGCTACATACATACAGGGCCTCTACAATCCAGCAAATGTACAATATCTCAGCTCATTTTACTGTTTTTATAGGTCACAGAATAAAGGAATTCCTCTCTCTCTCTCTCTCTCTCTCTCTCTCTCTCTCTCTCAAAGTCATGACGTCACGCAGCCCTCCCCCTCCCTCCCCTCCGTCTCCAAAATTTCCCTAAAGAAGGAGAACCTCTCCAGAGAGGAGAGAGGGAGGACCGAGGCAGGACAGAAAGCCAACTATTGCTTCTCCCTCTTCTTTTTTGTAGTTTTCTTCTCTCTCTCTCTCTCTCTCTCTCTCGCTCTCTCTCTCTCTCTCTCTCTCTCTCTCTCTCTCTCTTTCTGTGGTATTTTTTGTGTCATTGTTTAATTTGCAGTGATGCTGGACACGCTCACCTTCCTCCTGGAGAAACTCTTCCTCCTCGCGCACATCAAGCTGTCCAGCCTGCTGCCTCCGCTTGGCGGCAGAGCCCGCGCAGAGCAGCCGCTCGCCAGGCGCCCCGAGCGGGACGAGTGTCCACCGCAGCCCGGCCCTCCGCAGAAGTTCCAGCGGGGGGATCTGCTGGAAGTCCCGCGCACTCTCTTCACCCACTTCGGTATCTACCTGGGCGACAACCGGGTGGCGCACCTCATCCCGGACATCCTGCCGGCGCTGACCGCGGACAGTTGGCACATCCAGGAGATGGTGACGAACACGCGGCTGGTGCTCGGGGTGCTCTGCAAGCGAGCGACCGTCCGCGTGGACTCCGTGGAGGACTTCGCGTACGGAGCCGGGATCCTGCTCAACGCCATGGACCGCGCGGTGCTACGGAGCGCGCTGCCTGGGGAGGAGGTGGCACGGCGGGCAGAGAGGCTGGTCGGCGCCGTGTCCTACAGCCTGCTGTGGAACAACTGCGAGCACTTCGTCACCTACTGCCGCTACGGGGCCGCGCAGAGCCTGCAGACCGACCAGGTGAGGGTGGGAGCGTGTTTATGTGATAGCTTCTACGGAAGACGATTAGGGCCACATGTATGTGGGAAAAATTGTAGGCCATTTGAATTCTGAGAAAAAAGTCAGAATTCTTTTTTTTTTTGGCAAAAAAAAGTGCAAAAAGTGCATTTTATTTATTTATTTATATTATATTTTTGGGTTTTCTTTAACCTGATTGTCTAATCTAATTTTTACGTGGATGGTACGTGGAACGCTCTTCCCAATAAAATAATGGATCAGTTCACTACTTTCATTGAATTTTGGTGTTTAATTAAATTTTATAGGATTTTCATTGGAAATGAACATCAGGACATTGAAAAACATGACAAAAATGACGGAAAAAGCTTAAAAAACGACAAAGAAAATGTCAAAAAGCCCAGAAAAAAAATCAAAACAAAACATTTCTAAAAAAAAAGTGACAAAAAAACTTGGAAAGAAGTGACAAAAATGTTGAAAAAAGTGACAAAAATGTTGGAAAAATGTCAAAAAGTGACAAAAATGTCGAAGAAAGTGACAAAAATGTCGAAAAAGGCGACCGTAAAGTTTTGGTCGTAAATTTTGAGACACTTTTGTCACTTTATGTTCCAAGTATTTTTGTTACTTTGGTGATTTTTTCTTTTTTTTGCCGCATTTTTTTGACATTTGACACATTTTTCAACATTTGTCATTTTCCTTGCCATTTTTTAAGCCTTTTTTTGACATTTTTGTAACATTTTCCACGTTTTTTATTACTTTTTTCAACACAATAGTGAACTGACCGTTTAAACTTGTGAAGAGCGTTGTAGGGAACCATTCACATTTATTTTGTTTGTTGACAATTTTGTTGAGGTAAAACTTTTTGAAAATGGGTCCAATTAGACCCCAAGGACAACAGGAGGGCTAAAAAGGTATTTCAAGAGGTAAAAAGTTCCGTGTGGGCCGTAATCTGTCAGACAACATTGAAATCAATTCATTTTGAGGCAGAAACAACCTTTTTAGTGACAGGTTTGGGGCTGCAGTCACTTTTTGGCAAGTGCAAACATGCATTTTATGGGTTGTATTGCTGTTTTAAAAACAGGTATTTGAACAATTAAAAGGGCTATAATCTGTCAGATGGAAGCCTCACCAGTCAAATCAAGTCATGTTAAAGGAAGAAACTAACTTTAAACCCCAATGTAGGAGCTGGGATCACTTTTTGGCAAGTGCAAAAGTGCACATTGTAATGGGTTGTATAGGCCCCTTTGAAAAACTAATTTCAACAGTTGAAAGTTCTGGGTGGGCTATAATCAATCAAATACAATTGAAATCAAGTCATTTTTGGAGGCAGAAACAACCTTTCTGTGACAAGGTAGGAGCTGCAATCACTTCTGGGCAGACGATCACTTTTTGGCCATGACATGACATGTCGGTCGCAACGCTTTTTTACGTAGGCGGTGATGCGTTTTCATGCCCGGGAGATTGCAGGCGGATGCTTTGATGTAGCTTTTACACCCAGAGATTAAGATCTTCTGCTGGTTTTTTCCTTCCTCTTTTCACACCTAACCAGCGTTACGGCAGTTTGTTCACCTAACCAGCGTTACGGCAGTTTGTTCACCTAACCAGCGTTACGGCAGTTTGTTCACCTAACCAGCGTTACGGCAGCTTGTTCACCTAACCAGCGTTACGGCAGTTTGTTCACCTAACCAGCGTTACGGCAGTTTGTTTACCTAACCAGCGTTACGGCAGTTTGTTCACCTAACCAGCGTTACGGCAGTTTGTTCACCTAAACTAATCCTGTAAACGCACTTTTTTGAAATCTGGTCCGAGGGTGAAAAAATTGGAAAACGGCTTCCTTTTGGCTAACGTTATGTAGCTAACGTTAAACATCGCTAAAGTAGCTGACGCTCCAGGCAGGGACGTAACGTTAACGTTAGCTGCTATGGTTAGCTGTTTATAAAGTGGACGTAGACAACTTATCAACTAGCTAGCTAATCTGTCTGCTTATCAACTCCTTGAATGGATTATAGTAACTTTTAGCACGGCTTACTGTAGAAAGGGTACCGCAAGAAAAACGTGTAGATTATCAAAAAGACATTGGCTCATTGATGTTTGCTATGTTAGCTGATGTTAGCAGCTGCTAGCTAGCGCGCTGCAATCATGTCCGATGGCAGAAATTGCAAAATAAAAAGCAATCCAACAGCACATTATACAATGTAAACAAAGACACGTTTTCTTGCGGCGGCCTTTATAAAATGAGCAGTGGTGAAAGTTATTATAGTCTATCATGTTATGATCGGGAGTGACTGGAGACTATGCTCTTGTTCTCCGTTTTTTGGTGAATTTCTGTAGCAGAAACAGCGCCACCTATAGGCCTGGAACATGAAGTAGCGCGTTGAGTCTTTTACAAATGGATCCGTTTGGACGCACATTTTTTTTACACGGTTCCAGGGAAGACGGGGGGGGAAAAAAAAGATCGCTTTGGTACGTGTGGACGTGGCCTAACCCTCCTGTTTTCAAAAAGTTTCTATGTCAGAAATATACTGAGGAAGTAAATTCTCAGTTCACGACTTTCAGTGAATTTACGTGTTGTATTCAATTTTAGTAGCCTGACAAGCCAGACCCAACTGGGAACTCACCATTGGCTGGGCTCAATCTGAGGGGCGGGATAAACGCCAAATTCTCTCTGCATGCAATAGGATAGCGCTACAACCAACCACAGCAACGCTAGTTGATAGTCAACTTTAAACTCTGAACACATCTTCCTTTTTTAAGAATGACTTAAGTGCCATTCTTTGTTCTTTTCTCAAAGAAAAGCTGAACTCCAAGTCTTCCAGAGTCGCGGCCAAAGCCGACTCCAAAGACCCGCTGTTCACCAGCAGCAGCAGCAGCCATCTTCTTTGTTTTCAAGTAGCAGGGAATTCACGCGGAACCGTCGCAACTCTGCCGTCATTATGTTAAGCCCCGCCCACCGACTCTATACACGATGTGATTGGCCTGACTAGAGTTTGGTTTTTCCAGCTCGCAAGCCAACGGAGAGTTGCTAGACGCACCCTGGCTGCAAATTACATTTGCTGCCACTAGGGTGGTCTAGATTTCACGCAGTTCGTGTAAATGTCATGTTATCTTTAATCTATTGATACGTGTTCACGGGGACATTTTTCTCGTTTTTTACGTGGTGGCCAGCGTGAAAATGTGAAGTAATGTAGGTGTGTGAGGCGTCCTTTCTCCGTAGTCGCGTCCGCAGCGGCCTCCCTGCATATGAGGCGCCCTTTTCGGCCGTCTCCCGGCGTGTGAGGTGCCCTTTCCCCGTAGTGTTTTTCCTAAACCCAAACTCCGCCATCCCGTTATTGTCGCGCGTCCCCCGCGGTCTTCCCCGTAGTCGCGTCCCCCCCCCCGGCATATGAGGCATCCTTTTCGGTTGTCTCCCGGCGTGCGAGGCGTCCTTTCCCCGTAGGGTATTTCGTGCTGGCCGCCATGTAAAAAACGAGAAAAACGTCTTTAGTTATAAGTTATAGTTATAGTTTTAGTGCTAGTAGGCCTATTAAGAGGTGAGGATTAGTTCAGGTAGGACTGTGTGTAGACATATTTTATTATGTGTATTATGAGGTGGTCCGCGGAAATTCTTGATTACAAATAGTGGTCCACACACACAAAAAGTTTGAAAACCCCTGGTCTATGGTATCTAGGGAGGTACATGTATGCATGTATTTAAAAAAGCGTCAAAAACATCGAAAAAACTTTGGACAAAAATCCTCCCAAAAGGCGACAAAACCAATAATTTTTTTCCATGAACAGGCGACAAAAACGTCGAAAAAAATCGGCTAATTCTTTTTTTTTGAAAGACCTCCCCCCGTAAGTTACGTCCATGCTGGAAATACCCTCAGAGCAGCTTTCAGTGGTTTCTAAAAAACAGCTTCTGTTGATTTTTTTTGCCTCAAACATCTCAGGTTAAATCTGCTCCAGAGAGAGCAGCGGTTACCTCCGTGACCTCATACATGAGAGGCCCTCGGGTGCTCTACTTCATCATCATCATCATCATCGTCGTCGTCTGTCTGCCTCGCTGCCGCCTCCGCTGCCGTCTGGTTCCTGGCAGCCGGCTGCGCTCTGAATGCACCTTTTGTTCCAGGGACTTTTTTTCCGAAGGAGCGGCCCAGATTTTCCCCCCTCACTCTCACATGCAGAAACACTGCACCTTAACAGGCTGAGGTGGAGGAGTTTGTTTTTTTAACTTTTACTCCTCAAATGTAAAATCTTATTGATTGTATAAATGGTACAGTTACTTAGTTACCTTCCACCACCTTAGAGAAGCATCTATTGTAAGTATTTGGGGCACTTGGAAAGTAAAAACTAATTGCTATTTTATACCACTAACAAGGCTCAAAATATCACCACACTTCCACGGTAGCATGATGAGGGTCCCTACATGCAAACCGAAGCATTGAGAACTTTGTAAGTGTACAGACAGTTTATTAAAGAGATAGACCAGTGAAGGGTATTAGAAGACCTTCTCCGGTGATGGCTGAGCGTTACTGAGCAGCCTCCAACTGAGCTTGAAGACGTAGATGTGACGTGAGCAACCTGTCTGAAAGTTGGAAGTCTTCTGGTAGCTGTGCCAAGAGAAATCTCAATCATTCCCAATCTAGCAGAGACGGAGAGCGTAGGTATATGTAAGGAGATAACATAGGCACAGGATAATTATTGATCACTAAAATGATAGTTAACATTAGTAATTAAACTTAAACAGCTAATGGAAGTCGAAACTGCCTGAGAGCATCTTGTACTATGCTGTAATTCCTCTACTATGAGACAGTAAGTCTCGTGGTTATGACACAATCGTCCTATTTTAACAAAAACGTCTGCTACGGAGCCATAACGTGAGGTACAAGGTAATGGAGCCTTTTATACATTGTCGCGTTTCTTTAGAAATAAACAACGGACAAATAGAGTCTTTAAACGCTTCAGATGTAAAGTTATTCTCTGTCAAAGTGACGTCAAAATGAATGGCAGTCAATGGGATGCTAACGGGAGGTGATGGCTTGTTAGCAACAAAATGGCGCCATAGGAGCTACACTTTGCGGACGCTCGCTTACCCCCTTGGTTCCAGCCAATAACTGACAAGAAGGATTTGGGGTTGGGGGGGGTTAGTGCGCGGAAGGGAGGGGGAGGGGACGGGAGGAGGAGGAGGGAGGGGCGAGCTAGCCTCCGTTTTTTTTGACAATACTTTGAACGTCAACAACAAGTGACGTCACCCAACATCACATTAATTACATCGCTTAGAGCACCTTTAATTGGAAGTCGCTTTGGATAAAAGCGCCAGCTAAAAGACACGTAATGTAATGTAATGTAAAAGAATCTGATGACGTAACGTAGCTCGAATATCTGTTGTATGCGTGGCAACGTTTTCTTTACCGTTGCATACGTTTCTTCATTTTTTTTCTCCTGGAAATGTCATTGAAGAGTTTTGACATTTTGTCCTTAAAAAATGTGTAGGAACCCTGCTTCATTAGGGGATAGTTGGCTAAAACCATCTCAAAAAAATAGAGATGCACCGATAGACCGGCTGGTGACCGGAATTGGCCGGTTTTCACGTGCTCGGCCATGACCGGCGACCTGTAGGTCAGTCTGACATATGGTGATTTCATGCCGGTCAACGCTACAATTAACTGACAACATAAGTTATACCAGTTACAGTTCTCACGGACGCACGCACACACGTTCTCTCAACTTTTCCGCCGTGTGTGGCGCGTACCCGCCCGCGGTGTGAATTCTTGAACATGTAGAGAACCTGGTGGATTAACCTGCAACATGTCAGCTGTTTGGGAATTCTTCAGCGTGTTTGCAGAAGATAACAAGTTTGCAATATGCAACACCTGCAAGGAGAAAGTAGGGCGTGGAGGGACGACACCAAAAACCAAAATCACATTTCTTTAGTTGGATATTGGATGTGAAAAGAAGGAAATGGTTCTAACGTTGCACTTTAGATGTGTGTGAATGTCCCACACCAGGAGTAATTTATATAGTTCTATGTTATAGTGATCCATTATCTGTTCACCACATGTTCTATTAAAGAAAAGATAGAAAATAAATATTTGTGTGTGCTGTAAAGTGGTTAGAAAACCGGAAATCGGAATCGGCCTAGAAAGTTGTAATCGGTGTTTTTTGTGTGTAAAATCATTTGGGGGCGTCATGGCCGGGTTGGTTCAGTGGGTAGAGCAGGCGCACATGTGCTGACAGGTTTATGCCTCGACGCAGAGGTCTAGGGTTCGAGTCCGACCTGTGACGACTTCCTGCATGTCTTCCCATAGGCGTCGATTTCAGTGGGGATGGTGGGTATATAATTCTTGAGCGACAGATGGCAACAAATCCACAAAAATCTACTATCCCCACAGGGCCGGCACAGACGCAGCCGATTCTGTGGTGCAGAACTACAAATACTGTGTTGCGCCATATGACTGAAGCGCCTGCACCGTTATTCCACGGGACGGTGCGTAGGCTCAGCCGCCTGCTCGCACAAAAACTAAAGGCTTTCTTCTTCATAAAACATGTCGGGACATCATCACATTTTTGTGTACATTTTGTATTAATTTACATTAGTAAGCTACAGGACAGCGTCTTTTCAAAACATGACCATGGTTGTATTTCAGTTAGCCTAATAGCTGGTTTGATTTGCATTGAGAGATGATTTTATGGAAAGTACCCCATGCCAATCTCTAAGTATGGTGAAGGGTATGTGATGATGTGGGGGTATGGTGAAGGGTATGTGATGATGTGGGGGCCAAGGGAACTTTATCAGGATGCATAGTATCCTGGATCCATGAAATAACTGGCCTTTCAAAATAAAAGTCTGCCTGCCTCTATGGGAATTTAACATAGGGGTGTACTGACTTATGCCCCCTGTATTTTAAGGAAGAACATTTATTTATTTACGATACATTATTCATTCACAAAGAAAATTGGTGTCCTTAAAGGTTGGATTTTTCCTATTTTTTTTAATTAAGGCATTAAGATCAATTTGCAAAATTTTTATTCCTCTTTTTAGTCAACTTTAGCATGGGTGTCCAGTAGCTGTGACTGTAGCTGTCCAAAAGAGAAAACATGGGGGGATGTGTGAGGGGGGCGGAGCCTGTTTGTCCATCCACACTCTGCAGCGGAGAGAGTTTTCCCTGATCAGGTTTCACGTCCTGTTACTGCTAACCTAAACATCTGAGCTGCCTGCCGTCTGGCAGCCTGCTGCTCACAGGAGCCCGTCCAGGGGGCCTCAGGGGGCCCCGCGGTACAGAAAACAACAGGCCACTTGTATTCTTGGCTCTTTTACTTGAAGTTTCTGCTCAGAGAAAGAAGTGAACATTTAAAAGCCCTATGTCACGGCCTTTATTGAACGCAGATGGAGTTTTAGCTGAAAAGGTGAACCATTAAAGTTACATCTTGAGCCAATTATTGGTTGAAATCTCTGCAAAAAGCCTTGAATTAGGTAGGGCTGCTGCTCGGTTATAGATCATAATCACAATTATTTTGTTCAGTATTGAAATCAGGATTATTGAACAGAATTCCCCGTTGACTTTTGGAAAGATGTAGCATTTAATTTTTGTATTTTTTTTTGGGGCAATTCTGCTGTTATTGAACAGGAAAGCTGAGAGATATGAAAGGGGAGAGAGAGGGGGGAAGACATGCAGGAAAACCTTCACAGGTCGGTTTCAAACCCTGGACCTTCTGCGCCTAGGTAAATAAACTTCTGCACATGTGCGCCCGCTCTACCAACTGAGCTAACCGGCCACAGATGTTGCATTAATTGAAGTTAAAAAATAGGGCTGAACGATTTTTGAAAATAATGTAATTGCGATTTTTTTCCAAAATATTGCGATTGCGATTCGATATTCGAGTATTTTTTTTAAGCTCTTTGTCTTCTGTATTATTCAACAAAGAATAATATAATAATTTCTAGTATGAACACACAATTACACACTAGACAGTTAAATAAGTAAAAATATAGTATATAGTATATATCTATACACACACACACAACAGTGTAATTTTTTACAGTGCACAGAGAGGAGCTGCCTCCAGCCCCTCCCCCTCGTGAAGTTGCGTGCTGCCGTGTGCACTTGTTCAGAGAGGCTATCGTTACGTTAGCTAGTTGCTGGTGTTCTTGCCGTGGGATTAACTGTACTAATAAAACTGTTGAAACACCGCGGCCATGCTGCTGTGAAAGCTCCCTGAACGTCATTTATCAGTCTGCTTGTTACCCCTCTCAGTGGCAGCTCCTCCACTCCATATCTTTATAACGGAGCTAACCGGAGCTAACCGCTAATCAGAGCTAATCGTTGCCAACCGAGCCTTGAGTTCTGCGTGCCTGTATCCATTAACTGCACGTATGGACTCGAGCCCGAATAAAACCCTTAATTTTATTAAAATGGCTGTAAAAGTTTTAAACTACAACTCAGAGTTGTTTGAATGACAGAAATCAGCTCAAGGTACGACGTAGCGTTAGCGTGCTAGTTGATGCTTTCTCTGCCGAGTGCAGACTGATTTGCTCTCGCGAGTCATGTGACCAAATCGCAGCCTTTGCGATTAAGAAATTGCGTTTTAACATATCGCAATATTATCGCAAATGCAATTAATCGTTCAGCCCTAATAAAAAACAGTGAAACGGTGAAACAAATCAACATTAACGACTCCTTGAACTGGGACATTTCCTTTCATAATTTTCCCCGTTTTTTTTAACTTTTTTTGAATTCCCCTTCAAATAAATAATATAAAACATACATTCAACTGTTTAAATGGGTATTTAACAATGAACACAAAATAAGATGGAACTGTTGGAGTGCACTTTTACAGTCTTTTGAAAACACGTAATAAATAAAAATACAAATAAAACCAATCGTTCTCCATTACATTGGTTTTTTTGTCATCGTTTAAAACTCGGTTAAGTTCAATTCAATTTTATTTATAGTATCAAATCATAACAAGAGTTATCTCGAGACACTTTACAGATAGAGTAGGTCTAGACCACACTCTATAATTTACAAAGCCCCAACAATTCCAATAGTTCCCCCAAGAGCAAGCATTAGCAGTGGCTATTGCGACAGCGGCGAGGAAAAACTCCCTTTTAGGAAGAAACCTCGGCAGACCCAGACTCTTGGTGGGCGGTGTCTGACGGTTGGGGTTATGACGGTACGGGATGTAGCGTGGCACAGCAGAGCATGGGTGGACACGGCAGGACGCAGCAGGACGTAGCCGGACATTGCAGGGAATCGCAGAGCGTAGCAGGGTGTAGCAGGTCCATAGCCACAGCTGCACCCAAGACCCAGGTCTTGGTGTCGCCCTAATCCAAGGCGATGTTCTGGGCGAAGAAGAAACATAAGGACTCCGGGGAGTAAACTCCCCAGAGCTATGTGGAGCTACAGCATAACTAGGAGAGGCACTATATTATTGATTATACGATAGGTAAATCTGATGACTGTAAAGAGAAGCAGAGAAAAGCAGGGGTGCTGTGTCTGCAGCTATATACCCTGCCCCGCCGGTCTAGGCGTTCACTGCAACTCCTCACTCCCTAACTATAAGCTTTATCAAAGAGGAGAGTTTTCAGTTTAGTCTTAAATGTAGCGACGGTGTCTGCCCCCCGAACCCAGATTGGGAGCTGGTTCCACAGGAGAGGAGCCTGATAGCTGAAGGCTCTGCCTCCCATTCTACTTTTAGAGACTCTAGGAACCACAAGTAACTCTGCATTCTGGGAGCGTAGTGCTCTAGTGGGACAATAAGGTACTAAGAGGTCCTCAAGATATGAAGGAGCTTGACCATTTAGAGCTTTATAGGTCAGAAGAAGGATTTTAAATGAGAAGCAATGGGCCCCTATGCCCCCCCCCCCCCCAACTGACTCCATGCATGTTTTAAACCCTGCATGCATGCATTTACATTTTCAGCGCTTATTTCGTTTAAAATGAGCTTTTTCCAGCTCCATCTGCTGGCTCAAGTCAAGCCCTTCCTACACAGGCGCGATCTAGAGTGTGTGTGTGTGTGTGTGTGTGTGTGTGTGTGTGTGTGTGTGTGTGTGTGTGAGCTGAAGATCTTTGCCCGAACCCAACGGTTCGGTCTTAGGCCCGATTTCAGCTCTATTACAAATACATAGTAGCGTTGTGACATTTTCCGTTTTTTTTCAGCTTTCATGTTTTCTTTTTCTGATTTTACTGTATGTTATTTGATGTTTACTTTATGTAAAGCCCTTTGGATACCTGCTGGTTGCTGTAAAGTGCTATATGAATAAACTGTTGATTGATTGATTGATTGATTGATTATTTGATATCTTCAGATCAATACAGTGTAGAGACTGACTTTTGAGAAATGCGCTGTTTCAACGAGGTCCTCTGACAATTGTAGCCCGTCCAGAAGCGCTTTTTTGAATCCATCGTGGATTTACAGTGTCTTTGTTTACATAGATAAATAATTAGGAATCCAAAAATAGGAGTAAAAAAAACTAGAAAATAATCTAATTTAACCTGACATCACAGAAGTTTGACTGTTTAGAAGGACTCAAACGATTAATCGATTATCAAACTAGTTGCTGTTTGATTTAATAGTTAATTAACGGATTAATCATTGCAGCTCTAGACTGAAGCATAATGCAACTATTTTCTCTAATTGCAGCCGATTTAGATTTAGATTTTCTTTGCCTCAAGTTTCCAAAATGAGTCCAAACGTATGAAACTTGTTGCCAGAACAGACTGATCCTGCTTCTTCTAATAGCACTTTTAATATCACATTATATATTAATATTATTTTTTCCTGCTTCCAGTTCTGTGAGTGGCTGAAGTCGCTGATCCGGGACCGGCGAACCTTTGTCCTGTCCGCGCTGCTGGGACTCCTGTCCATGTCGTGTTTGGGAATCTCGTCCAGCACGGTCATGCCCGCCCTCCTCGTCCCCTTCACCCTGTGGATGGTCAGCTAGAAGCTCCGGGACGCAGGACCGTCACCGCTGGTTCAAAAACGGGCTTGAGCCGCCATGTCGGAAGACTCACAGACAGGATGTCGTCATCTGCAAACAACTTGACTGGCGTACTACATTTTTAATGCTAATAACCAGACCCAAACAGCATTAGTTTTAGGCTACATTTACATTGCTACGTTTGGGGTTTTAAGCGGAGTTTTGAGCCAAAATATCTCATCAACATTCTGGTATACTGGGCATTAGTCTCGCATTGCCAGGTCTGGCTAGTCCACAGAGCATTCCTGGATAGGGAGAAAAACATGCTCTGGTTGATTGGCATTTCTTTAAAACCAATCATAATTGTCTCGGGCGGCGCTATGCGCCGGACGGAGCCACGGTGCCTCTGCCAAACAGCCTCTGGAAGGAACTTGTTTTGGTGGAACATGTGTACGTTCAAGGGTTGTTTTAGGCTTGCAACAGAAAACTCAGATTGGACAGATAGTCTAGACGTTGTGACCGATTAGACCCAATCAGGAGGAGAAACATTGGCGTCAGTATTAGTGTTGCCAAATGTCTCCATTTGCGGCCATTGAGACGGCAACACAGCCCCGCAGATTCCAAACCAAAACGGGTCAGAAGAGTTTCCAAATGTCTCCGGTTTAGGGGCTCGGAAACACCAGAGCAGGGGGAATGAGAGGGGAAAACGCCAGAGCAAGGGGAATGAGAGGGGGGAATGCTAGAGCAGGGGGAATGAGAGAGGGAAACGCCAGAGCAGGGGGAATGAGAGGGTGAAATGCTGGAGCAGGGGGAATGAGAGGGTGAAATGCTAGAGCAGGGGGAATGAGAGGGTGAAATGCTGGAGCAGGGGGAATGAGAGGGTGAAACGCCAGAGCAGGGGGAATGAGAGGGGGAAATGCTAGAGCAGGGGGAATGAGAGGGGGAAACGCCAGAGCAGGGGGAATGAGAGAGGGAAACGCCAGAGCAGGGGGAATGAGAGAGGGAAACGCCAGAGCAGGGGGAATGAGAGGGGGAAACGCCAGAGCAGGGGGAATGAGAGAGGGAAACGCCAGAGCAGGGGGAATGAGAGAGGGAAACGCCAGAGCAGGGGGAATGAGAGGGTGAAATGCTGGAGCAGGGGGAATGAGAGGGTGAAATGCTAGAGCAGGGGGAATGAGAGGGTGAAATGCTGGAGCAGGGGGAATGAGAGGGTGAAACGCCAGAGCAGGGGGAATGAGAGGGGGAAATGCTAGAGCAGGGGGAATGAGAGGGGGAAACGCCAGAGCAGGGGGAATGAGAGGGTGAAACGCTAGAGCAGGGGGAATGAGAGGGGGAACAATAGCAGAAGATATTAGTTTTTAAACCAAAACGTAGCGATGTAAATGTAGCCCAAGATCCAGAATGATCACTCATCACTTCTGAATTATTACACTGAGAGACTCTAACGCTGCGGCGGCCATCTTGTCCGTACGAAAGCACGTGAAAGTGTTTTGATGTCCGGCGCTCTGCTCTGAAACAAGTGAAGCTCTTGTGTAAATACCTGTAGATATATTTCAGGACCTGGTTGTTCTCTAACAGTCAACGTTTTGTACAGAATTTATTTTTTAAGACGCTGTCTGTAACACTTTATATATATATATATATATATATATGTGTGTTTTCTATGTAAATAAACGAGGTGGAGTCATTGAATCCTGTCATTTATTTCGGTCAACTGATTTTAAAAAAATAACCAAAAAAATCATCATCAGTGACTTAAGCTGCTTACAACCAGACTTTCCGACCCTCGGCAGAAAAGCTAGTCGGACTGATCAGCGTCCACGAGTTGGTCAAAAAAATGCCTCCGAACACGTAATACGTCTCCATAACAGCAGGCGGCGCTAATCTGTGTTGTCCTTAGACTATATATAGAATGGACCAACAGATCCCGTGTCTCTGGACGGAGACCAGTGAAGGATATTAGAAGACCTTTTCCGGTGATGGCTGAGCGTTACTGAGCAGCCTCCAACTGAGCTTGAAGACGTAGATGTGACGTGAGCAACCTGTCTGAAAGTTGGAAGTCTTCTGGTAGCTGTGCCAAGAGAAATCTCAATCATTCCCAATCTAGCAGAGACGGAGAGCGTAGGTATATGTAAGGAGATAACATAGACACAGGCTAATTATTGATCACTAAAATGATAGTTAACATTAGTAATTAAACTTAAACAGCTAATGGAAGTCCAAACTGCCTGAGAGCTTCTCCTGTACTATACGGTAATTCCTCTACTATGAGACAGTAAGTCTCGTGGTTATGACACAATCGTTAGCCTATTTTTATAAAAACGTCTGCTACGGAGCCATAACGTGAGGTACAAGGTAATGGAGCCTTTTACACATTGTCATGTTTCTTTAGAAATAAACAATGGACAAATAGAGTCTTTAAACGCTTCAGATGTAAAGTTATTCTCTGTCAAAGTGACGTCAAAATGAATGGCAGTCAATGGGATGCTAACGGGAGGTGATGGCTTGTTAGCAACAAAATGGCGCCATAGGAGCTATGCGTTGTGAGGAGAAGCTTACCCCCCTTGGTATTCTCACGCCAATATGAAAACCAGCAGCTGATTGGACGAGCGCGTCACGTGGGTCTGGTTTCTCCGGAAATTCACAGCCAGACTGTCATGGCGGCTTGTTCAGAATACGATCTCATATTGGACTAAAATAGTTCACCGAAACGTGTTTCTGAAAACATTTTGATCGACAAAGGTCAGTTTAAAAAGATTTTCGTCAGATTTTGAGAGACTCTAGTCACGCTCATCCCGCTCCCCGTTTCCTGGTTAGCTCTCCACCAATCAGATGGGTCATTGAGTCCGACTGCCGGCAGTGTCCGCCCCGCCGATTATACATGTCAAATCGGCCAAAAATGAAGGACGACGGCCCCTCGGACGGACGACGGCACGGAACGACCCTCACATCCCTCCATAGTACCGTTACTAAAGTTTATTATATATAATATATACAAACTTTCTAATTCAGCCAAACTTAACTTTCATTTTGACAAAATGATGAGCGTGTTTGTGCTAACCTTCGTGTTGTCTTCCCGTCGCAACCTTTAGTTTTTCTGGGTCAAAATTTTAAACTAAACTTTTTTAGAACAAACATTTTGCTGTTATTTTTTGACACTTTAATTTTTTTTTTTTATTCCTGTTGATTTTTTTTAGAAGCTTTTTACGACATTTTTGTCACTTTTTTTTTTTACATTTTTTGCCCATTTTTCCATTGTTTTTGTCGATTTATTTTGTCAATTTTCTTGATATTTTTGTCCATTTTTCTTTTAGTTTTTGGTGATTTTCTAAATTTTTTTGTCGATTTCTTTCCGATTTTCTTTGTTAATGTTTTTGTTGATTGTTTTGTTGATTTTTTTCAACATTCTTTTATCATTTTCTTTTTTCAAATGCTATAAAATTTAACATAACACCCAAAATCAATGAAAGTAGTGAGCTGATCATTTATTTTACTTGTGAAGAGCATCGTATATGGAACCATTCACGTTATTTCTTTTGACAATTTGGTTAAAAGAAAACCGAAAATTAATGATATAGAAACAAAGTGAAAAATGTTAACTAAGGTAATAATTATTTCATTGTTTAATGGTTTGTTAGATGCTATCTATTAACATTAGTTATTACAGTATAAGCATCATCTTAACAGTTCATCATACAATAATACGCATTAAGTACCTCGTGTTGTCTACCCGTCACAACTTTTTGTTTTGTTCTGGGTCAAAATTTTAAACTAAACTTTTTTTTTCAACATTTTCTTTTTCTTTTTCGACACTTTCAATTTTATTTTTATTCCTGTTGATTTTTTTCCGGTGTTTTAGAAGCTTTTTACGACATTTTTGTCACTTTTTTTTCGATTTTTTTGGCCATTTTTTTCGATGTTTTTGTTGATATATTTATCATTTTTTTAAATGTTTTTTCTCGATTTTTTTAAATGTTTTTGTCGATTTGTTTGGGGTCAATGTTCTTCCATGTTTTTGTCGATTTTTTTTTGACATTTTTCTCAAATATTTTAAAAATATTTTTGTAGATTTTTTTCAACATTCTTATATCATTTTCATCACTTTTTTCAAATGCTATAACATTTAACATAACACCCAAATTCAATTAAAGTAGTGAGCTGATCAGATATTTTACTTGTGAAGAGCGTCGTGTATGGAACCATTCACGTTATTTCTTTTGACAATTTGGTGAAAAGAAAACCCAAATTTCTGATAGAGAGCGTTTTGAACTTAAATAATTATTTCATTGTTAAATGGTTTGTTAGATAACATTAGTTATTACAGTATAAGCATCATCTTAACAGTTCATCATACAATAATACGCATTAAGTACCTATACATTGAGATGCATACAATACATTCATGTATAATTATATAAATAAATGTTTTGGCCCTTGAATCCCTCCATAGAGTACCGTTACGAAAGATTTTTTTAACAAACGTGTCTTGTTAGCATCAATTAAGGTACTGGGTACTTAAGGTGTACTTATTAATTAATGTATTTCTTAATAATACCTAGTGGTTGATGAAGATGTAAGATAGCAGGTATGTCTTGAGCTTCGCAGCTAAGCCATTTCATTATGAGAAAACTTATTTTTATTGTTTATTTAAGGGTTATTATTAATTTTACACACACACACACACACACACATACACACACACTCACACACACACACACACACACACACACACACACACACACATACACACACTCACACACACACACACACATACACACACTCACACACATACACACACACACACACACACATACACACTCACTCACACACTCACACACACACATACACACACACATACACACTCACACACACACACACACACACACACACACACACACACACACACACACACACACACACACACACACACACACACACACACTCACTCACTCGCTCTCTCAAACGCACAAACACTCACACACATACACACACACACACACACGCACATACACACACACATACACACTCACTCACACACACACACATACACACTCACTCACACACACACATACACACACATACACACACACACACAGAGACACACACACTCACTCACTCACTTGCTCTCTTAAACACACACACACTCACACACACACACACACACACACACATATACACACACACACACACACATACGCACACACACACACACACACACACATACGCACACACACACACACACACACACACACACACACACACAAATTTTTTCCACATCCTTAGTAAGAAAAGAGAGAGAGAATTGTTTAGACATGTATTATCAGTAATTGGCCGTATAATCATCTTTTAACATGTGAAATTTCATTATAATTATGTTATTAACTATCTATAATAATCCCACACTCATAGAAACCGTCAGTGCAGTCGCTGCGTGGTGTGTGAGCGTTAGCTCCCTCTGCTGGCAGACTGTAGGAACTACAACAACATAAACACAACCTACCAGACTCCATGTAAATAATCAGGACTTTTAGCGTGTATAGAGGCAGCATATTTCCACATGTAAATGGGTGAATATAGGATTTATATCAACCAAACCAGAGTGGTGATTGTTGAAACAGTGGAAAGATGAACCAAGATGGCTTTTGGTAGTTTTATTTAGTTTCCGTCGACTTTGAATGAAGTGTGTTTTACGATGATGAAAAGTAGTGATTATTTACATGGAGTCTGGTGGAGTTTGGTGAGTTTTGGGGCTGTTTCATGTTAAACTAAAAGGATCTTACTCTTTAACTAAAAGGTCTATCTCTGTAGGGATCCTTTCATAATGTTGTCAGACACTTAGAATAATAATCTGAGTCTGTCAGCGGCAACAACAGAACTTTTAGTGGACGGGAACTGACGAAAGTGAACATTTGTCATGTAGGGTTACATTGCAGCTTGTTTCGTCTCGCTTAATAGTGGACTGATTCCAAAGATTGTTGTTCCCATCAGTCACTTAAGGCCCTGACACACCAACCAGACGGCCGACCGTCGGCAGAAAAGCCAGTCGGACTGATCACTCGGGTCCCCGAGGTCCAAAAAAATGCCTCAAAACACACTGAGGCGACGCCAACTTGAGCGTATGCGGAACGTAATACGTCTCCATAGCAGCAGGCGGCGCTTCTCTGTATTGTTTCCCAGAAAATGAAAACCGGCAGCTGATTGGACGAACGCGTCACGTGGTTCTTTTTTCTCCGGAAATTCACAGCCAGACTGTCATGGCGGCTCGTTCAGAATACGATCTCATATTGGACTAAAATAGTTCACCGAAACGTGTTTCTGAAAACATTTTAAGAGAGAAATAGGCCGTGCAGCTGCTGAATCTGTCTTCATTTCAGGACAGTTTAAAAGATTTTCGTCAGATTTTGAGCTGCTCATCCGCTCACCATTTCCGGGTGAGTCCCGACTGCCCTGTCTCCGACTGAGCATGTCGGGGCAGACTCGAGTCACCGACCTCGCCAGACTGTCCGACAGCCGATAATCGGGTTGGTGTGTCAGCGCCCTTACTGTGGATTTCCACTGGATGCGGACCGTCTCCGCTGCGTGTCGGCTGCGTGCTCCGCCGTCCATCAATACCCACCAGGTCCGGATTTGTTGCGGCACGGCTGCAGCCATGACTGACAGCTGTAGTCACGAGGACCCACGAGATCTCGCAAATTCACGTAGAATAGAACCACAAAACCACCAACAGTTAGTTTCCATCCAGAGGAGTAGAGGGGAAACTACTCTGAGCTGTGTTTTCAAGGTGTAGTGCAGGAAATATGATCCGCCGTGAGCACGGTGGATTTTACTTTGAAAATTAACCGGATTTTTATTTTGTTTCTGTGCTCGACTTCCTGTCCCGCACTATCTGCTGTGTGCTGAATTGCGGCGGAGCTCTCCGGCGTCCAGCAAAAATAGAAGCTCTGCGTATCTGCTCCGGAGGGCTGGGACCGCCGGAGCTGGGACGGAGTCGGGACGCAGACGTTCTGCAGTCAGTGGAAATACACACACTGACTTTAATGGAAACATAATGACTCCGCCAACGTTCCGGAGACGTTCCGGAGCCGTTACGCATCCAGTGGAAATTGCTGGTGGCAGTAGCTCAGTCCGTAGGGAGTTGGGTTGGGAACTGGAGGGTCGCTGGTTCAAGTCCCAGTACGGACCAAAAATACAGAGTGTGGATTAGCTGTACCTCCTGGGCACTGTTAGGTGCTCTTGAGCAAGGCACCGTACCCCCCCCCAAAAGCTCAGGGTGCTGGTCCAGCCCACTCACTCTGACATCTCTCCATTAGTGCATGAATAGGTCCTGAGCATTACCATGAAGTATAAATATCTGAGATACTGCGGCCATCATGTCGGGCAGTAACTGTAACCATCACTATGAAGTATAAATATCTGAGATACTGCAGCCATCATGTCGGGCAGTAACTGTAACCATCACTATGAAGTATAAATATCTGAGATACTGCGGCCATCAGGTTGGGCAGTAACTGTAATTATCACTATGAAGTATAAATATCTGAGATACTGCGGCCATCATGTCGGGCAGTAACTGTAACCATCACTATGAAGTATAAATATAGTGATGTAACCATCACTATGAAGTATAAATATCTGAGATACTGCGGCCATCATGTCAGGCAGTGACTGTAACCATCACTTTGAAGTATAAATATCTGAGATACTGCGGCCATCATGTCAGGCAGTGACTGTAACCATCACTATGAAGTATAAATATCTGAGATACTGCAGCCATCATGTCAGGCAGTAACTGTAATTATCACTATGAAGTATAAATATCTGAGATACTGTGGCCATCATGTCAGGCAGTAACTGTAACCATCACTTTGAAGTATAAATATCTGAGATACTGCAGCCATCATGTCAGGCAGTAACTGTAACCATCACTATGAAGTATAAATATCTGAGATACTGCAGCCATCATGTCAGGCAGTAACTGTAATTATCACTATGAAGTATAAATATATGCGATACTGCAGCCATCATGTCAGGCAGTAACTGTAATTATCACTATGAAGTATAAATATCTGAGATACTGCAGCCATCATGTCAGGCAGTGACTGTAACCATCACTATGAAGTATAAATATCTGAGATACTGCGGCCATCATGTCAGGCAGTAACTGTAATTATCACTATGAAGTATAAATATCTGAGATACTGCAGCCATCATGTCAGGCAGTGACTGTAACCATCACTATGAAGTATAAATATCTGAGATACTGCAGCCATCATGTCAGGCAGTGACTGTAACCATCACTTTGAAGTATAAATATCTGAGATACTGCAGCCGTCATGTCAGGCAGTAACTGTAACCATCACTATAAAGTATAAATATCTGAGATACTGCAGCCATGATGTTGGGCAGTGACTGTAACCATCACTATGAAGTATAAATATCTGAGATACTGCGGCTATGATGTTGGGCAGTGACTGTAACCATCACTATGAAGTATAAATATCTGAGATACTGCAGCCATGATGTTGGGCAGTGACTGTAACCATCACTATAAAGTATAAATATCTGAGATACTGCAGCCATGATGTTGGGCAGTGACTGTAACCATCACTATGAAGTATAAATATCTGAGATACTGCGGCTATGATGTTGGGCAGTGACTGTAACCATCACTATGAAGTATAAATATCTGAGATACTGCGGCTATGATGTTGGGCAGTGACTGTAATCATCACTATGAAGTATAAATATCTGAGATACTGCAGCCATGATGTTGGGCAGTGACTGTAACCATCACTATGAAGTATAAATATCTGAGATACTGCAGCCATCAGGTCAGGCAGTGACTGTAACCATCACTATGAAGTATAAATATCTGAGATACTGCAGCCGTCATGTCAGGCAGTAACTGTAACCATCACTATGAAGTATAAATATCTGAGATACTGCAGCCATCATGTTGGGCAGTAACTGTAACCATCACTACGAAGTATAAATATCTGAGATACTGCAGCCATCATGTCAGGCAGTAACTGTAACCATCACTATGAAGTATAAATATCTGAGATACTGCAGCCGTCATGTCAGGCAGTAACTGTAACCATCACTATGAAGTATAAATATCTGAGATACTGCGGCCATCATGTCGGGCAGTAACTGTAACCATCACTATGAAGTATAAATATAGTGATGTAACCATCACTATGAAGTATAAATATCTGAGATACTGCAGCCATCATGTCAGGCAGTAACTGTAACCATCACTATGAAGTATGAATATCTGAGATACTGCAGCCATCATGTCAGGCAGTAACTGTAATTATCACTATGAAGTATAAATATATGCGATACTGCAGCCATCATGTCAGGCAGTAACTGTAATTATCACTATGAAGTATAAATATCTGAGATACTGCGGCCATCATGTCAGGCAGTGACTGTAACCATCACTATGAAGTATAAATATCTGAGATACTGCAGCCATCATGTCAGGCAGTGACTGTAACCATCACTTTGAAGTATAAATATCTGAGATACTGCAGCCGTCATGTCAGGCAGTAACTGTAACCATCACTATAAAGTATAAATATCTGAGATACTGCAGCCATGATGTTGGGCAGTGACTGTAACCATCACTATGAAGTATAAATATCTGAGATACTGCGGCTATGATGTTGGGCAGTGACTGTAACCATCACTATAAAGTATAAATATCTGAGATACTGCGGCTATGATGTTGGGCAGTGACTGTAACCATCACTATGAAGTATAAATATCTGAGATACTGCGGCTATGATGTTGGGCAGTGACTGTAATCATCACTATGAAGTATAAATATCTGAGATACTGCAGCCATGATGTTGGGCAGTGACTGTAACCATCACTATGAAGTATAAATATCTGAGATACTGCAGCCATCAGGTCAGGCAGTGACTGTAACCATCACTATGAAGTATAAATATCTGAGATACTGCAGCCGTCATGTCAGGCAGTAACTGTAACCATCACTATGAAGTATAAATATCTGAGATACTGCAGCCATCATGTTGGGCAGTAACTGTAACCATCACTACGAAGTATAAATATCTGAGATACTGCAGCCATCATGTCAGGCAGTAACTGTAACCATCACTATGAAGTATAAATATCTGAGATACTGCAGCCGTCATGTCAGGCAGTAACTGTAACCATCACTATGAAGTATAAATATCTGAGATACTGCGGCCATCATGTCGGGCAGTAACTGTAACCATCACTATGAAGTATAAATATAGTGATGTAACCATCACTATGAAGTATAAATATCTGAGATACTGCAGCCATCATGTCAGGCAGTAACTGTAACCATCACTATGAAGTATAAATATCTGAGATACTGCAGCCATCATGTCAGGCAGTAACTGTAATTATCACTATGAAGTATAAATATATGAGATACTGCAGCCATCATGTCAGGCAGTGACTGTAACCATCACTTTGAAGTATAAATATCTGAGATACTGCGGCCATCATGTCAGGCAGTAACTATAATTATCACTATGAAGTATAAATATCTGAGATACTGCGGCCATCATGTCAGGCAGTAACTGTAATTATCACTATGAAGTATAAATATCTGAGATACTGCAGCCATCATGTCAGGCAGTGACTGTAACCATCACTATGAAGTATAAATATCTGAGATACTGCGGCTATGATGTTGGGCAGTGACTGTAACCATCACTATAAAGTATAAATATCTGAGATACTGCGGCTATGATGTTGGGCAGTGACTGTCACCATCACTATGAAGTATAAATATCTGAGATACTGCAGCCATCATGTTGGGCAGTAACTGTAACCATCACTACGAAGTATAAATATCTGAGATACTGCAGCCATCATGTCAGGCAGTAACTGTAATTATCACTATGAAGTATAAATATCTGAGATACTGCGGCCATCATGTCAGGCAGTAACTGTAATTATCACTATGAAGTATAAATATCTGAGATACTGCAGCCATGATGTTGGGCAGTGACTGTAACCATCACTATGAAGTATAAATATCTGAGATACTGCGGCTATGATGTTGGGCAGTGACTGTAACCATCACTATGAAGTATAAATTTCTGAGATACTGCGGCTATGATGTTGGGCAGTGACTGTAATCATCACTATGAAGTATAAATATCTGAGATACTGCAGCCATGATGTTGGGCAGTGACTGTAACCATCACTATGAAGTATAAATATCTGAGATACTGCAGCCATCATGTTGGGCAGTAACTGTAACCATCACTACGAAGTATAAATATCTGAGATACTGCAGCCATCATGTCAGGCAGTGACTGTAACCATCACTATGAAGTATAAATATCTGAGATACTGCAGCCGTCATGTCAGGCAGTAACTGTAACCATCACTATGAAGTATAAATATCTGAGATACTGCAGCCATCATGTTGGGCAGTAACTGTAACCATCACTACGAAGTATAAATATCTGAGATACTGCAGCCATCATGTCAGGCAGTAACTGTAACCATCACTATGAAGTATAAATATCTGAGATACTGCAGCCGTCATGTCAGGCAGTAACTGTAACCATCACTATGAAGTATAAATATCTGAGGTACTGCGGCCATCATGTCGGGCAGTAACTGTAACCATCACTATGAAGTATAAATATAGTGATGTAACCATCACTATGAAGTATAAATATCTGAGATACTGCAGCCATCATGTCAGGCAGTAACTGTAATTATCACTATGAAGTATAAATATATGAGATACTGCAGCCATCATGTCAGGCAGTGACTGTAACCATCACTTTGAAGTATAAATATCTGAGATACTGCAGCCATCATGTCAGGCAGTGACTGTAACCATCACTATGAAGTATAAATATCTGAGATACTGCGGCCATCATGTCAGGCAGTAACTGTAATTATCACTATGAAGTATAAATATCTGAGATACTGCAGCCATCATGTCAGGCAGTGACTGTAACCATCACTATGAAGTATAAATATCTGAGATACTGCGGCTATGATGTTGGGCAGTAACTGTAACCATCACAATGAAGTATAAATATCTGAGATACTGCAGCCATCATGTCAGGCAGTAACTGTAATTATCACTATGAAGTATAAATATATGAGATACTGCAGCCATCATGTCAGGCAGTGACTGTAACCATCACTTTGAAGTATAAATATCTGAGATACTGCGGCCATCATGTCAGGCAGTGACTGTAACCATCACTATGAAGTATAAATATCTGAGATACTGCGGCCATCATGTAAGGCAGTGACTGTAACCATCACTATGAAGTATAAATATCTGAGATACTGCAGCCATCATGTCAGGCAGTGACTGTAACCATCACTATGAAGTATAAATATCTGAGATACTGCGGCTATGATGTTGGGCAGTGACTGTAACCATCACTATAAAGTATAAATATCTGAGATACTGCGGCTATGATGTTGGGCAGTGACTGTAATCATCACTATGAAGTATAAATATATGCGATACTGCAGCCATCATGTCAGGCAGTAACTGTAATTATCACTATGAAGTATAAATATCTGAGATACTGCGGCCATCATGTCAGGCAGTAACTGTAATTATCACTATGAAGTATAAATATCTGAGATACTGCAGCCATCATGTCAGGCAGTGACTGTAACCATCACTATGAAGTATAAATATCTGAGATACTGCGGCCATCATGTCAGGCAGTAACTGTAATTATCACTATGAAGTATAAATATCTGAGATACTGCAGCCATCATGTCAGGCAGTGACTGTAACCATCACTATGAAGTATAAATATCTGAGATACTGCAGCCATCATGTCAGGCAGTGACTGTAACCATCACTTTGAAGTATAAATATCTGAGATACTGCAGCCGTCATGTCAGGCAGTAACTGTAACCATCACTATAAAGTATAAATATCTGAGATACTGCAGCCATGATGTTGGGCAGTGACTGTAACCATCACTATGAAGTATAAATATCTGAGATACTGCGGCTATGATGTTGGGCAGTGACTGTAACCATCACTATAAAGTATAAATATCTGAGATACTGCAGCCATGATGTTGGGCAGTGACTGTAACCATCACTATGAAGTATAAATATCTGAGATACTGCGGCTATGATGTTGGGCAGTGACTGTAACCATCACTATGAAGTATAAATATCTGAGATACTGCGGCTATGATGTTGGGCAGTGACTGTAATCATCACTATGAAGTATAAATATCTGAGATACTGCAGCCATGATGTTGGGCAGTGACTGTAACCATCACTATGAAGTATAAATATCTGAGATACTGCAGCCATCAGGTCAGGCAGTGACTGTAACCATCACTATGAAGTATAAATATCTGAGATACTGCAGCCGTCATGTCAGGCAGTAACTGTAACCATCACTATGAAGTATAAATATCTGAGATACTGCAGCCATCATGTTGGGCAGTAACTGTAACCATCACTACGAAGTATAAATATCTGAGATACTGCAGCCATCATGTCAGGCAGTAACTGTAACCATCACTATGAAGTATAAATATCTGAGATACTGCAGCCGTCATATCAGGCAGTAACTGTAACCATCACTATGAAGTATAAATATCTGAGATACTGCAGCCATCATGTCAGGCAGTGACTGTAACCATCACTATGAAGTATAAATATCTGAGATACTGCAGCCATCATGTCAGGCAGTAACTGTAATTATCACTATGAAGTATAAATATCTGAGATACTGCGGCCATCATGTCAGGCAGTAACTGTAATTATCACTATGAAGTATAAATATCTGAGATACTGCAGCCATGATGTTGGGCAGTGACTGTAACCATCACTATGAAGTATAAATATCTGAGATACTGCGGCTATGATGTTGGGCAGTGACTGTAACCATCACTATGAAGTATAAATATCTGAGATACTGCGGCTATGATGTTGGGCAGTGACTGTAACCATCACTATGAAGTATAAATTTCTGAGATACTGCGGCTATGATGTTGGGCAGTGACTGTAATCATCACTATGAAGTATAAATATCTGAGATACTGCGGCTATGATGTTGGGCAGTGACTGTCACCATCACTATGAAGTATAAATATCTGAGATACTGCAGCCATCATGTTGGGCAGTAACTGTAACCATCACTACGAAGTATAAATATCTGAGATACTGCAGCCATCATGTCAGGCAGTAACTGTAATTATCACTATGAAGTATAAATATCTGAGATACTGCGGCCATCATGTCAGGCAGTAACTGTAATTATCACTATGAAGTATAAATATCTGAGATACTGCAGCCATGATGTTGGGCAGTGACTGTAACCATCACTATGAAGTATAAATATCTGAGATACTGCGGCTATGATGTTGGGCAGTGACTGTAACCATCACTATGAAGTATAAATATCTGAGATACTGCGGCTATGATGTTGGGCAGTGACTGTAACCATCACTATGAAGTATAAATTTCTGAGATACTGCGGCTATGATGTTGGGCAGTGACTGTAATCATCACTATGAAGTATAAATATCTGAGATACTGCAGCCATCATGTTGGGCAGTAACTGTAACCATCACTACGAAGTATAAATATCTGAGATACTGCAGCCATCATGTCAGGCAGTGACTGTAACCATCACTATGAAGTATAAATATCTGAGATACTGCAGCCGTCATGTCAGGCAGTAACTGTAACCATCACTATGAAGTATAAATATCTGAGATACTGCAGCCATCATGTTGGGCAGTAACTGTAACCATCACTACGAAGTATAAATATCTGAGATACTGCAGCCATCATGTCAGGCAGTAACTGTAACCATCACTATGAAGTATAAATATCTGAGATACTGCAGCCGTCATGTCAGGCAGTAACTGTAACCATCACTATGAAGTATAAATATCTGAGGTACTGCGGCCATCATGTCGGGCAGTAACTGTAACCATCACTATGAAGTATAAATATAGTGATGTAACCATCACTATGAAGTATAAATATCTGAGATACTGCAGCCATCATGTCAGGCAGTAACTGTAATTATCACTATGAAGTATAAATATATGAGATACTGCAGCCATCATGTCAGGCAGTGACTGTAACCATCACTTTGAAGTATAAATATCTGAGATACTGCAGCCATCATGTCAGGCAGTGACTGTAACCATCACTATGAAGTATAAATATCTGAGATACTGCGGCCATCATGTCAGGCAGTAACTGTAATTATCACTATGAAGTATAAATATCTGAGATACTGCAGCCATCATGTCAGGCAGTGACTGTAACCATCACTATGAAGTATAAATATCTGAGATACTGCGGCTATGATGTTGGGCAGTAACTGTAACCATCACAATGAAGTATAAATATCTGAGATACTGCAGCCATCATGTCAGGCAGTAACTGTAATTATCACTATGAAGTATAAATATATGAGATACTGCAGCCATCATGTCAGGCAGTGACTGTAACCATCACTTTGAAGTATAAATATCTGAGATACTGCGGCCATCATGTCAGGCAGTGACTGTAACCATCACTATGAAGTATAAATATCTGAGATACTGCGGCCATCATGTCAGGCAGTAACTGTAACCATCACTATGAAGTATAAATATCTGAGATACTGCAGCCGTCATGTCAGGCAGTAACTGTAACCATCACTATGAAGTATAAATATCTGAGGTACTGCGGCCATCATGTCGGGCAGTAACTGTAACCATCACTATGAAGTATAAATATAGTGATGTAACCATCACTATGAAGTATAAATATCTGAGATACTGCAGCCATCATGTCAGGCAGTAACTGTAATTATCACTATGAAGTATAAATATATGAGATACTGCAGCCATCATGTCAGGCAGTGACTGTAACCATCACTTTGAAGTATAAATATCTGAGATACTGCGGCCATCATGTCAGGCAGTGACTGTAACCATCACTATGAAGTATAAATATCTGAGATACTGCGGCCATCATGTCAGGCAGTAACTGTAATTATCACTATGAAGTATAAATATCTGAGATACTGCAGCCATCATGTCAGGCAGTGACTGTAACCATCACTATGAAGTATAAATATCTGAGATACTGCGGCTATGATGTTGGGCAGTGACTGTAACCATCACTATGAAGTATAAATATCTGAGATACTGCAGCCATCATGTCAGGCAGTAACTGTAATTATCACTATGAAGTATAAATATATGAGATACTGCAGCCATCATGTCAGGCAGTGACTGTAACCATCACTTTGAAGTATAAATATCTGAGATACTGCGGCCATCATGTCAGGCAGTGACTGTAACCATCACTATGAAGTATAAATATCTGAGATACTGCGGCCATCATGTAAGGCAGTGACTGTAACCATCACTATGAAGTATAAATATCTGAGATACTGCGGCTATGATGTTGGGCAGTGACTGTAACCATCACTATAAAGTATAAATATCTGAGATACTGCGGCTATGATGTTGGGCAGTGACTGTAACCATCACTATGAAGTATAAATATCTGAGATACTGCGGCTATGATGTTGGGCAGTGACTGTAATCATCACTATGAAGTATAAATATCTGAGATACTGCAGCCATGATGTTGGGCAGTAACTGTAACCATCACTACGAAGTATAAATATCTGAGATACTGCAGCCATCATGTCAGGCAGTAACTGTAATTATCACTATGAAGTATAAATATCTGAGATACTGCGGCCATCATGTCAGGCAGTAACTGTAATTATCACTTTGAAGTATAAATATCTGAGATACTGCGGCCATCATGTCGGGCAGTAACTGTAACCATCACTAAAAAGTATAAATATAGTGATGTAACCATCACTATGAAGTATAAATATCTGAGATACTGCGGCCATCATGTTGGGCAGTGACTGTAACCATCACTATGAAGTATAAATATCTGAGATACTGCAGCCATCATGTCAGGCAGTAACTGTAACCATCACTATGAAGTATAAATATCTGAGATACTGCGGCCATCATGTCAGGCAGTAACTGTAATTATCACTATGAAGTATAAATATCTGAGATACTGCGTCCATCATGTCGGGCAGTAACTGTAACCATCACTATGAAGTATAAATATAGTGATGTAACCATCACTATGAAGTATAAATATCTGAGATACTGCAGCCATCATGTCAGGCAGTAACTGTAACCATCACTATGAAGTATAAATATCTGAGATACTGCAGCCATCATGTCAGGCAGTAACTGTAATTATCACTATGAAGTATAAATATATGAGATACTGCAACCATCATGTCAGGCAGTGACTGTAACCATCACTTTGAAGTATAAATATCTGAGATACTGCAGCCATCATGTCAGGCAGTAACTGTAATTATCACTATGAAGTATAAATATCTGAGATACTGCAGCCATCATGTCAGGCAGTGACTGTAACCATCACTTTGAAGTATAAATATCTGAGATACTGCAGCCATGATGTTGGGCAGTGACTGTAACCATCACTATGAAGTATAAATATCTGAGATACTGCAGCCATCAGGTCAGGCAGTGACTGTAACCATCACTATGAAGTATAAATATCTGAGATACTGCAGCCGTCATGTCAGGCAGTAACTGTAACCATCACTATGAAGTATAAATATCTGAGATACTGCAGCCATCATGTTGGGCAGTAACTGTAACCATCACTACGAAGTATAAATATCTGAGATACTGCAGCCATCATGTCAGGCAGTAACTGTAACCATCACTATGAAGTATAAATATCTGAGATACTGCAGCCATCATGTCAGGCAGTAACTGTAATTATCACTATGAAGTATAAATATATGCGATACTGCAGCCATCATGTCAGGCAGTAACTGTAATTATCACTATGAAGTATAAATATCTGAGATACTGCAGCCATCATGTCAGGCAGTGACTGTAACCATCACTATGAAGTATAAATATCTGAGATACTGCGGCCATCATGTCAGGCAGTAACTGTAATTATCACTATGAAGTATAAATATCTGAGATACTGCAGCCATCATGTCAGGCAGTGACTGTAACCATCACTATGAAGTATAAATATCTGAGATACTGCAGCCATCATGTCAGGCAGTGACTGTAACCATCACTTTGAAGTATAAATATCTGAGATACTGCAGCCATCATGTCAGGCAGTAACTGTAACCATCACTATAAAGTATAAATATCTGAGATACTGCAGCCATGATGTTGGGCAGTGACTGTAACCATCACTATGAAGTATAAATATCTGAGATACTGCAGCCATGATGTTGGGCAGTGACTGTAACCATCACTATGAAGTATAAATATCTGAGATACTGCGGCTATGATGTTGGGCAGTGACTGTAACCATCACTATGAAGTATAAATATCTGAGATACTGCGGCTATGATGTTGGGCAGTGACTGTAATCATCACTATGAAGTATAAATATCTGAGATACTGCAGCCATGATGTTGGGCAGTGACTGTAACCATCACTATGAAGTATAAATATCTGAGATACTGCAGCCATCAGGTCAGGCAGTGACTGTAACCATCACTATGAAGTATAAATATCTGAGATACTGCAGCCGTCATGTCAGGCAGTAACTGTAACCATCACTATGAAGTATAAATATCTGAGATACTGCAGCCATCATGTTGGGCAGTAACTGTAACCATCACTACGAAGTATAAATATCTGAGATACTGCAGCCATCATGTCAGGCAGTAACTGTAACCATCACTATGAAGTATAAATATCTGAGATACTGCAGCCGTCATGTCAGGCAGTAACTGTAACCATCACTATGAAGTATAAATATCTGAGATACTGCAGCCATCATGTCAGGCAGTGACTGTAACCATCACTATGAAGTATAAATATCTGAGATACTGCAGCCATCATGTCAGGCAGTGACTGTAACCATCACTTTGAAGTATAAATATCTGAGATACTGCAGCCGTCATGTCAGGCAGTAACTGTAACCATCACTATAAAGTATAAATATCTGAGATACTGCAGCCATGATGTTGGGCAGTGACTGTAACCATCACTATGAAGTATAAATATCTGAGATACTGCGGCTATGATGTTGGGCAGTGACTGTAACCATCACTATAAAGTATAAATATCTGAGATACTGCAGCCATGATGTTGGGCAGTGACTGTAACCATCACTATGAAGTATAAATATCTGAGATACTGCGGCTATGATGTTGGGCAGTGACTGTAACCATCACTATGAAGTATAAATATCTGAGATACTGCGGCTATGATGTTGGGCAGTGACTGTAATCATCACTATGAAGTATAAATATCTGAGATACTGCAGCCATGATGTTGGGCAGTGACTGTAACCATCACTATGAAGTATAAATATCTGAGATACTGCAGCCATCAGGTCAGGCAGTGACTGTAACCATCACTATGAAGTATAAATATCTGAGATACTGCAGCCGTCATGTCAGGCAGTAACTGTAACCATCACTATGAAGTATAAATATCTGAGATACTGCAGCCATCATGTTGGGCAGTAACTGTAACCATCACTACGAAGTATAAATATCTGAGATACTGCAGCCATCATGTCAGGCAGTAACTGTAACCATCACTATGAAGTATAAATATCTGAGATACTGCAGCCGTCATGTCAGGCAGTAACTGTAACCATCACTATGAAGTATAAATATCTGAGATACTGCGGCCATCATGTCGGGCAGTAACTGTAACCATCACTATGAAGTATAAATATAGTGATGTAACCATCACTATGAAGTATAAATATCTGAGATACTGCAGCCATCATGTCAGGCAGTGACTGTAACCATCACTATGAAGTATAAATATCTGAGATACTGCGGCCATCATGTCAGGCAGTAACTGTAATTATCACTATGAAGTATAAATATCTGAGATACTGCGGCCATCATGTCAGGCAGTAACTGTAATTATCACTATGAAGTATAAATATCTGAGATACTGCAGCCATCATGTCAGGCAGTGACTGTAACCATCACTATGAAGTATAAATATCTGAGATACTGCGGCCATCATGTTGGGCAGTGACTGTAACCATCACTTTGAAGTATAAATATCTGAGATACTGCAGCCGTCATGTCAGGCAGTAACTGTAACCATCACTATGAAGTATAAATATCTGAGATACTGCAGCCATCATGTCAGGCAGTGACTGTAACCATCACTATGAAGTATAAATATCTGAGATACTGCAGCCATCATGTTGGGCAGTGACTGTAACCATCACTATGAAGTATAAATATCTGAGATACTGCAGCCGTCATGTCAGGCAGTAACTGTAACCATCACTATGAAGTATAAATATCTGAGGTACTGCGGCCATCATGTCGGGCAGTAACTGTAACCATCACTATGAAGTATAAATATAGTGATGTAACCATCACTATGAAGTATAAATATCTGAGATACTGCAGCCATCATGTCAGGCAGTAACTGTAATTATCACTATGAAGTATAAATATATGAGATACTGCAGCCATCATGTCAGGCAGTGACTGTAACCATCACTTTGAAGTATAAATATCTGAGATACTGCGGCCATCATGTCAGGCAGTGACTGTAACCATCACTATGAAGTATAAATATCTGAGATACTGCGGCCATCATGTCAGGCAGTAACTGTAATTATCACTATGAAGTATAAATATCTGAGATACTGCAGCCATCATGTCAGGCAGTGACTGTAACCATCACTATGAAGTATAAATATCTGAGATACTGCGGCTATGATGTTGGGCAGTGACTGTAACCATCACTATAAAGTATAAATATCTGAGATACTGCGGCTATGATGTTGGGCAGTAACTGTAACCATCACTATGAAGTATAAATATCTGAGATACTGCAGCCATCATGTCAGGCAGTAACTGTAATTATCACTATGAAGTATAAATATATGAGATACTGCAGCCATCATGTCAGGCAGTGACTGTAACCATCACTTTGAAGTATAAATATCTGAGATACTGCGGCCATCATGTCAGGCAGTGACTGTAACCATCACTATGAAGTATAAATATCTGAGATACTGCGGCCATCATGTAAGGCAGTGACTGTAACCATCACTATGAAGTATAAATATCTGAGATACTGCGGCTATGATGTTGGGCAGTGACTGTAACCATCACTATAAAGTATAAATATCTGAGATACTGCGGCTATGATGTTGGGCAGTGACTGTAACCATCACTATGAAGTATAAATATCTGAGATACTGCGGCTATGATGTTGGGCAGTGACTGTAATCATCACTATGAAGTATAAATATCTGAGATACTGCAGCCATGATGTTGGGCAGTAACTGTAACCATCACTACGAAGTATAAATATCTGAGATACTGCAGCCATCATGTCAGGCAGTAACTGTAATTATCACTATGAAGTATAAATATCTGAGATACTGCGGCCATCATGTCAGGCAGTAACTGTAATTATCACTTTGAAGTATAAATATCTGAGATACTGCGGCCATCATGTCGGGCAGTAACTGTAACCATCACTAAAAAGTATAAATATAGTGATGTAACCATCACTATGAAGTATAAATATCTGAGATACTGCGGCCATCATGTTGGGCAGTGACTGTAACCATCACTATGAAGTATAAATATCTGAGATACTGCAGCCATCATGTCAGGCAGTAACTGTAACCATCACTATGAAGTATAAATATCTGAGATACTGCGGCCATCATGTCAGGCAGTAACTGTAATTATCACTATGAAGTATAAATATCTGAGATACTGCGTCCATCATGTCGGGCAGTAACTGTAACCATCACTATGAAGTATAAATATAGTGATGTAACCATCACTATGAAGTATAAATATCTGAGATACTGCAGCCATCATGTCAGGCAGTAACTGTAACCATCACTATGAAGTATAAATATCTGAGATACTGCGGCTATGATGTTGGGCAGTGACTGTAACCATCACTATGAAGTATAAATATCTGAGATACTGCAGCCATCAGGTCAGGCAGTGACTGTAACCATCACTATGAAGTATAAATATCTGAGATAATGCAGCCGTCATGTCAGGCAGTAACTGTAACCATCACTATGAAGTATAAATATCTGAGATACTGCAGCCATCATGTTGGGCAGTAACTGTAACCATCACTACGAAGTATAAATATCTGAGATACTGCAGCCATCATGTCAGGCAGTAACTGTAACCATCACTATGAAGTATAAATATCTGAGATACTGCAGCCATCATGTCAGGCAGTAACTGTAATTATCACTATGAAGTATAAATATATGCGATACTGCAGCCATCATGTCAGGCAGTAACTGTAATTATCACTATGAAGTATAAATATCTGAGATACTGCAGCCATCATGTCAGGCAGTGACTGTAACCATCACTATGAAGTATAAATATCTGAGATACTGCGGCCATCATGTCAGGCAGTAACTGTAATTATCACTATGAAGTATAAATATCTGAGATACTGCAGCCATCATGTCAGGCAGTGACTGTAACCATCACTATGAAGTATAAATATCTGAGATACTGCAGCCATCATGTCAGGCAGTGACTGTAACCATCACTTTGAAGTATAAATATCTGAGATACTGCAGCCATCATGTCAGGCAGTAACTGTAACCATCACTATAAAGTATAAATATCTGAGATACTGCAGCCATGATGTTGGGCAGTGACTGTAACCATCACTATGAAGTATAAATATCTGAGATACTGCGGCTATGATGTTGGGCAGTGACTGTAACCATCACTATAAAGTATAAATATCTGAGATACTGCAGCCATGATGTTGGGCAGTGACTGTAACCATCACTATGAAGTATAAATATCTGAGATACTGCGGCTATGATGTTGGGCAGTGACTGTAACCATCACTATGAAGTATAAATATCTGAGATACTGCGGCTATGATGTTGGGCAGTGACTGTAATCATCACTATGAAGTATAAATATCTGAGATACTGCAGCCATGATGTTGGGCAGTGACTGTAACCATCACTATGAAGTATAAATATCTGAGATACTGCAGCCATCAGGTCAGGCAGTGACTGTAACCATCACTATGAAGTATAAATATCTGAGATACTGCAGCCGTCATGTCAGGCAGTAACTGTAACCATCACTATGAAGTATAAATATCTGAGATACTGCAGCCATCATGTTGGGCAGTAACTGTAACCATCACTACGAAGTATAAATATCTGAGATACTGCAGCCATCATGTCAGGCAGTAACTGTAACCATCACTATGAAGTATAAATATCTGAGATACTGCAGCCGTCATGTCAGGCAGTAACTGTAACCATCACTATGAAGTATAAATATCTGAGATACTGCAGCCATCATGTCAGGCAGTGACTGTAACCATCACTATGAAGTATAAATATCTGAGATACTGCAGCCATCATGTCAGGCAGTGACTGTAACCATCACTTTGAAGTATAAATATCTGAGATACTGCAGCCGTCATGTCAGGCAGTAACTGTAACCATCACTATAAAGTATAAATATCTGAGATACTGCAGCCATGATGTTGGGCAGTGACTGTAACCATCACTATGAAGTATAAATATCTGAGATACTGCGGCTATGATGTTGGGCAGTGACTGTAACCATCACTATAAAGTATAAATATCTGAGATACTGCAGCCATGATGTTGGGCAGTGACTGTAACCATCACTATGAAGTATAAATATCTGAGATACTGCGGCTATGATGTTGGGCAGTGACTGTAACCATCACTATGAAGTATAAATATCTGAGATACTGCGGCTATGATGTTGGGCAGTGACTGTAATCATCACTATGAAGTATAAATATCTGAGATACTGCAGCCATGATGTTGGGCAGTGACTGTAACCATCACTATGAAGTATAAATATCTGAGATACTGCAGCCATCAGGTCAGGCAGTGACTGTAACCATCACTATGAAGTATAAATATCTGAGATACTGCAGCCGTCATGTCAGGCAGTAACTGTAACCATCACTATGAAGTATAAATATCTGAGATACTGCAGCCATCATGTTGGGCAGTAACTGTAACCATCACTACGAAGTATAAATATCTGAGATACTGCAGCCATCATGTCAGGCAGTAACTGTAACCATCACTATGAAGTATAAATATCTGAGATACTGCAGCCGTCATGTCAGGCAGTAACTGTAACCATCACTATGAAGTATAAATATCTGAGATACTGCGGCCATCATGTCGGGCAGTAACTGTAACCATCACTATGAAGTATAAATATAGTGATGTAACCATCACTATGAAGTATAAATATCTGAGATACTGCAGCCATCATGTCAGGCAGTGACTGTAACCATCACTATGAAGTATAAATATCTGAGATACTGCGGCCATCATGTCAGGCAGTAACTGTAATTATCACTATGAAGTATAAATATCTGAGATACTGCGGCCATCATGTCAGGCAGTAACTGTAATTATCACTATGAAGTATAAATATCTGAGATACTGCAGCCATCATGTCAGGCAGTGACTGTAACCATCACTATGAAGTATAAATATCTGAGATACTGCGGCCATCATGTTGGGCAGTGACTGTAACCATCACTTTGAAGTATAAATATCTGAGATACTGCAGCCGTCATGTCAGGCAGTAACTGTAACCATCACTATGAAGTATAAATATCTGAGATACTGCAGCCATCATGTCAGGCAGTGACTGTAACCATCACTATGAAGTATAAATATCTGAGATACTGCAGCCATCATGTTGGGCAGTGACTGTAACCATCACTATAAAGTATAAATATCTGAGATACTGCGGCTATGATGTTGGGCAGTGACTGTAACCATCACTATGAAGTATAAATATCTGAGATACTGCGGCTATGATGTTGGGCAGTGACTGTAACCATCACTATAAAGTATAAATATCTGAGATACTGCGGCTATGATGTTGGGCAGTGACTGTAACCATCACTATGAAGTATAAATATCTGAGATACTGCGGCTATGATGTTGGGCAGTGACTGTAATCATCACTATGAAGTATAAATATCTGAGATACTGCAGCCATGATGTTGGGCAGTGACTGTAACCATCACTATGAAGTATAAATATCTGAGATACTGCAGCCATCAGGTCAGGCAGTGACTGTAACCATCACTATGAAGTATAAATATCTGAGATACTGCAGCCGTCATGTCAGGCAGTAACTGTAACCATCACTATGAAGTATAAATATCTGAGATACTGCAGCCATCATGTTGGGCAGTAACTGTAACCATCACTACGAAGTATAAATATCTGAGATACTGCAGCCATCATGTCAGGCAGTAACTGTAACCATCACTATGAAGTATAAATATCTGAGATACTGCAGCCGTCATGTCAGGCAGTAACTGTAACCATCACTATGAAGTATAAATATCTGAGATACTGCAGCCATCATGTTGGGCAGTAACTGTAACCATCACTACGAAGTATAAATATCTGAGATACTGCAGCCATCATGTTGGGCAGTGACTGTAACCATCACTATGAAGTATAAATATCTGAGATACTGCAGCCATCATGTTGGGCAGTGACTGTAACCATCACTATAAAGTATAAATATCTGAGATACTGCAGCCATCATGTTGGGCAGTAACTGTAACCATCACTATGAAGTATAAATATCTGAGATACTGCAGCCATCATGTTGGGCAGTGACTGTAACCATCACTATAAAGTATAAATATCTGAGATACTGCGGCTATGATGTTGGGCAGTGACTGTAATCGGCTCTGTGTTTCCCTCTCTGTGTTGCTGCTGTTGGGAAACGTAACGTTGCTCAATTATAATCTTTCTTCTGTTTATATAAAATGTTAAGTTAACCCTTCGTAGTCTTTCCCTCGACCATGAAAAAAACACTATTGTTGTCCCTATCTCAATGTTTTGGTGCTTTTTTCAACAACAGCAAAACAATGTATTACGTTTTTTTGTTTTTTACGTTTTTTCCAAAGTTTTTTTCGTAGTTTTTGGCACTTTTTCCAATATTTTTTACGGTTTTTTTTCCCCCACCGTTTTGTCGCCTTGTATGACATTTTTGATGCTTATTTTTTATGACCTCCCATATTTATGATATTAAAAAAACTTATTTATTTATATATTTTATATATATTTATTTATTCATTTATTTATTTATGTCCTGGGGTCATATTTGGGTCATATCCTTCCTTCCTTCATTTTCCTTTCCTTTCCTTCCTTCCTCCTTTCCTTTCCTTTCCTTTCCTTTCCTTTCCTTCCTTCCTCCTTCCTTCCACCCTTTCTTCCTCCTTCCTTTCGTTTCCTTCCTTCCTTCCTTCCGTCCTTCCTTCCTTCTTCCTTTCCTTTCCTTTCCTTTCCTTTCCTTTCCTTTCCTTTCCTTTCCTTTCCTTTCCTTTCCTTCCTTCCTTCCTTCCCTTCTTTCCTTCCTTCCTCCTTCCTTCCTTCTTTCCTTTCCTTTCCTTTCCTTCCCTTCCCTTTCCATTCCTTCCTTTCCTTTCCTTTCCTTTCCTTCCTTCCTTCCTTCATTCCTTTCCTTTCCTTCCCTTCCTTCCTTCCTTCCTTCCTTCCTTCCTTTCTTTGTACCTGTCCACCAGGTGTGTATTAGACAATAATTTTTTTCAGAAATGATACTATTCGGCCATGTTTGTTGTGACAAAATGTGAAAAATGTGAAAAATGTCTCCCCCCTTTAATCCCTCTAATCCCTCCCTGAGAATAAAACCACCGTTCTCTCTCCTTCTTCTCCTTCTTCTCCTCCTCTCATCATCATGTTTCCTCTGCAGCTGCTTGCTCTGCTCTTCATCGCCACGCCGACCCCCGACCCCGGAGACGAGGGGGAAGAGAGGGAAGAGGAGGACGGGGGAAAGAGGGAGCGGAGGTCAGACGGGAAGTCTCTCCGTAGGGGAGACCTGCTGGAGGTTCCCCGGACGCTGTTCACACACTTTGGGATTTACCTCGGCGGAGGCCGGTGAGAACTATTCATCTACACTGGGTGTGTGTGTGTGTGTGTGTGTGTGTTTGTGTGTGTGTCTGTGTGTCTGTTTGTGTGTGTGTGTGTGTGTGTGTGTCTGTGTGTGTGTCTGTTTGTGTGTGTGTGTGTGTGTGTGTGTGTGTGTGTGTGTGTGTGTGTGTCTGTTTGTGTGTGTGTGTGTGTGTCTGTGTGTCTGTTTGTGTGTGTGTGTGTGTGTGTGTGTGTGTGTGTCTGTGTGTGTGTGTGTGTGTGTGTGTGTGTGTGTGTGTGTGTGTGTGTGTGTGTGTGTGTGTGTGTGTCTGTGTGTCTGTTTGTGTGTGTGTGTGTGTGTGTGTGTGTGTGTGTGTGTGTGTGTCTGTGTGTGTGTCTGTTTGTGTGTGTGTGTGTGTGTGTGTGTGTATTTGTGTGTGTGTGTGTGTGTGTCTGTCTCCCATTGTCCTTTGTTTTGTGCCTAAATTAAAACATAAAAAGTGATGCAAACTTCACTCCCTTCCCTTCTCCTTCCTTCCTTCCTTCCTTCCCTCCTTCCTTCCTTCCTTCCCTCCTTCCTTCCTTACTTACTTCCCTTCCCTTCCCTTTCCTTCCTTCCTTCCTTCCTTCCTTCCTTCCCTCTCTCCAGAGTAGCTCACTTCATCCCAGATATCCTGCCGGCCGTCTGCAGAGATCAGAACAGAATCAGACGGATGGTGACCAACAGCCGGCTCATACTGGGAGTCCTGGCCAAGGTACCGGTACCAACGCTCCTACTCCACCCAGACTGAGAGTTAACGGTACCGACCACTCAACCCAGACTGAGAGTCAACGGTACCGACCACTCGACTCAGACTGAGACTGGCGCCGGTGCGTTTAGGGCGTGTCCAAATACACTTTTGCTAGTTTGACGGCGGAAATAAGGGTTCTAAAGGGTTGTACTTAGTGTCTTCATTAATCAGAGGTGTGTTTTGGGCGTAACATGCAATCAACCAATCAGAGATCATCTCCTATTCCCTTTAAAAGCCAGGCACGTTTGGACCTTGAAGCATTGCTATTATGATAGAGGATTTTCACCGTAATATTTTAATTTTCTTCTGCATGTGCATGTGCTGCTGTGCGTCCCTGTGTGTGTAACAAGCATAGTGTGCGTGCGCTGTGCACGAGCCTAGGAGCATTTTACTAATTTGCTGTTAAAATAACAATGAAATGCTGCGTTATTGACTTTAGACCAGGTTTTTGTTGGTCAATGGTGCGATCACTTCCCGCTGCCTCAAGATAGCAATACCCCCAGAATGCACCTGAACACACCTCCCTGTAAGACCATCACGACCCAGAATGCACCTGAACACACCTCTCTGTAAGACCAGCACGCCCAGAATGCACCTGAACACACCTCCCTGTAAGACCATCACGACCCAGAATGCACCTGAACACACCTCCCTGTAAGACTAGCACGCCCAGAATGCACCTGAACACACCTCCCTGTAAGACCAGCACGCCCCTGGGCGCACAGATGGGCACAGGTGCATTTGCTATTTAAACAACGCGGGCGCTGGACATTCTTAAATTAGCAAAGACACTTGCGTCGAGCTTTGCACCGCCCTGCGCCGGGTGCGAGATGGGACCCTATGAGTGCAAAATCTGGAGGCAAAAAGTATTAATACTTCCATATTTCTGCAGTGTTTAAAGGAGTATTTAACGGAGTTAACGTGTATGTGTTGTCCTCAGCACGGCAGCGTGCGGGTGGACTCGGTGGAGGACTTCGCCTACGGATCGGAGATACTCATCAACACGATGGACAAGGTGAGGAAAGCACTCGCTGCTCAACATGTTGGCTTTCACTCTCAGTTTCTGGCTGGAGAAACAGAAACATTCTGCAACAAAGAGTAGAGACAAAGTACAGACACAAAGTTGAAATATCGCTCCACACTAAGAAATATCTGTGTATTAACCATGGGCGTCAGTTTGGTTTGAAATGTGCTGGGGACAGAGATGCATTCATTTTTTTTTCTCTTTCGCGCAGGTCATGTTTTGAAAGACGCTGTCCTGTAGCTTACTAATGAATAAAAACGTGGTTTAATGTACGTAATACGTTTAATGATCAATGATTACCGAATTTCTCTCTCGTATTGCTCCTCATATCCACTGAAAACTGTCAAAAAATCTAACCCAAAGTCCAATTATTATGGACGTTATCTGACATCTGATACGTTTCTGCTTCACATTTTCAGCAGGGCAGCGGAGCGGCTGTGGGTTGACTCCCCACGGTTCTCATGGGGTTTATAAGTCATAACGTGAAAAAGCTTAACGTGGTTTAATGTACCTAAACAACGATCAATCATCACCACATTTCTGGTTCGATTTTTTGACAGTTTTCAGTGGTTATGAGGAGCAATATGAGAGAGAAATTTGGTAATCATTGATCATTGTTTAGGTACAAGCTTTTTCCTCGCCATAGGCATCAATAAAGAAGACAATGCTAATGTGAGATAACTTCTATACTCGTTGGATTTCGGTTTAGTTCTTTTGACAGGCTTAAGTGTTCATGACAAGATATGGCCGTGAGAAATTTGGTGATGATTGATCGTTGTTTAGGTACATTAAACCACGTTAAGCTTTTTTTCACGTTAAGCAGAATGTCCCGACAGGCAGCGTAGTGAACAGAGAAGCGTGCAGCCAGCGCAGCAGCAGTGCGTGTGTGTGTGTGTGTGTGTGTGTGTGTGTGTGTGTGTGTGTGTGTGTCTGCCCTGTGGGGATAGAGATTGTTGTGGATTTTTTGGCATCTGTCGCTCAAGAATTATATATGTTATGGACTTTTTTTTTTAAACTAAATTGAGCTCGAGGTTTTCAAAAAAAGTGGTGGGTACAAAATGACTCATAACGAAATCTGGTAGGTACGCGTCCCCACCGTCCCCACACCGAAATCAACGCCAATGGTATTAACAGCAGTATGTCTGTATAGTTTAATTTAATTTAATTCAATTCAATTTTATTTATAGTATCAAATCATAACAAGAGTTATCTCGAGACACTTTACAAATAGAGTAGGTCTAGACCACACTCTATAATTTACTAAGTTTAACAGACATCTTCCTTAGAACTTCATTCACAGTTTACGTTACGTTTTTTTTTTTTTTTTTTTTACATTTCGAATTGTATAATTTGTGCTCCGACAACTTTTGTCGGCCACAGAGGTTGGTTTTGGGAGAGTAAAGTTTGTTGATGTTTTATGAAGTTTTGACATTTTGGGCTTTAGTTACATTCCAGCAGTAATCAGTTAATCTGTGTGTGAAGGTAGGTGTGCAACCGGCCGGCCCTGCTTTGTACTAATGCTGCGTTCCAGACACAATTTTTAGGCCGTAAGTTACAACTTCAAGTTACGACTCACGACTTGGTAGCGTTCGGCTCTGGTCTGATGATCTTCGCGTCAGCAAGCCAAGCTCTGCTCGCACAAGTGGCTGCTCACTTCACTTGCGCGTGCATGTATGCACAGCAGATTTGTGCGTCTGATGATAAAAAATAATGACATTTGGTCAGTATTGTATAAAGTACTAGAAAGCAATACTTGAGTAAAAGTACAAGTATCGTACTAGAAAAAAACGTTGGTAGAAGTGAAAGTTACCTTTTAGAATATTACTTAAGTAAAAGTCTTAAAGTATCTGATATATACTGTACTTAAGTATCAAAAGTAATTTTCTGATATTTAATGTACTTAAGTATTTGAAGTAAAAGTTGTTGTTTTTTTTTAAAAAGCAAGCGGTTAGAACTTGTATTGTGAACTTTATTGTGGCTTTCTTATAGTAAAGCATAAAGCATATTCAGGGTTCCCATATCTTCTTAATCATCCGGTAGGAAGAATCCTTCATTCCAATGTACAGAAACTTTTCTTGCAAATACGGCCACGGGTGTATGACGTTATCTTCACCACTACCCTGTTCACCGAGGTCACCACTATCGTCAGGGTGGTCGTCTACGATAACGGGAGGTCCTCCAGTAGGTGCTCGTGCTTCCATGGCGGTTTCAGTTGTGCGTCCTCCTCCTCCTTTAGCAACAAACAAGCGCTGAAATAGAGCATGCGGCGTGCGGAGCGTGCGCCGTGCAGAGCGTGCGTAATGCAATCTAGGAGCAGTGATTCGCCAAACCTCCCTTATTGCAGTCGCACACAATTTTTTTTTTAGTAACGAGTAACGAAGATGCTTAGTGGAAATATAACAGAGTAAAAGTATACATTTTATCTAAGAAATGTAGTGGAGTAAAAGTGAAAGTTGACATAAATTTAAATAGCGAAGTAAAGTACAGATACATGAAATTTCTACTTAAGTACAGTAACAAAGTATTTGTACTTCGTTACTGCTACATTACAACACTGCATTTGGTACACCGTCAAAGCTGGCTAGCTAAACATTGTGCTGTTGGCAGGGTTCAGGTTAGGCTACCTAACGTCGACGTCCGTTAGCGGCTACCTAACGTCGACGTTAGCTAGCGGCTACCTAACGTCGACGTCAGCTAGCGGCTACCTAACGTCGACGTCAGCTAGCGGCTACCTAACGCCGACGTCAGCTAGCCGCTCCCTAACGTCGACGTTAGCTAGCGCTAGCTGATACTAGCGATTTCTAGTCGGCGACATATTTTGGGCTTCATTTAATAAACATAACCTGTAGTAGTACACATTCATATGTGTATTATTTTGATTACAATGTGCGGAATTACTTTACGTTGCCTATTCACGTCTATTTATTTCTATTTCTCACTGTTAATCACCGGCGTCTGTACAGCATCAACAGGGGTCGCCATTGTTGTTTATGTGTGACGTCAAAAACTGTAACTGGGAGAACAACCATCTGGTACCAGTTCACGGGGAGTAAGTTACGGGTCTGACTACCGTGCCAGGACACTTTCACCGACCAAGGTTGTGAAAACCTGAGTTACGGGCTGCCTGGAACGCAGCATTAGTAACATCGCAGCAGTAATCAGTTACTCTGTGTGCAGGTGTGCAGCCTGCCGGCGCTGCCTGCGGACGCGGTGGCTCAGCGGGCGGAGAGGGCGCAGGGTCACGTGTCCTACAGCCTGCTGTGGTACAACTGTGAACACTATGTCATGTACTGCCGGTACGGCACCGTCACCAGCTATCAGACCTTCCAGGTAACCAAACACACACTATTTATTTTAAAGCTTTAGTTACTTTATATATACAGTAATATATATAATATACAAAATATTCTGCAGAACGAGTTTTACTTTAAGTTTATTTTCATGCTGATACTTTTTATACTTTTACTAAAGAAAGAGTTTGAATGCAGGATTTAGTTACTTAAACAGAGTCAATTTACACTCCTTCCCTTTCTTCTCTCCCATGTCCTTTCCTTTCCCTTTCCTCTCTTCTATGTCCTTTCCCTTTCTCTCCTTTCCTACTTCCATGTTCCTTTCCTTTCTTCTCTCCCATTTCCTTTCCCTTTCCTCTCTTCTATGTCCTTCCCTTTCCCTTTTTTCTCCCATGTCCTTTCCTTCCCTGTTCCTTTCCTTTCCTCGTGTCCCTGCCTCTCTCCACGGCCCAGAGTGACCTTTAGTCACTTTCCTTTAGCAGCAGATTAATGCTGATCTGAGATCAGACCCGCCCGCCTCGCTCTGTAATTGGGTTAAGCTTCTTCTCTCTGTCGCAGCAACGGCCGAGTTCAATGGAAGCTCTGTTGTTGTTGCTGCAGTTTAGACGGTTGTTTCAACGCAGCTTTGATTGCACAAAGCGTGACGCAGGGTGGGATTGTGAAAGAAGGAGAGGAGGATGAAAAGGAGGAAGAAAGATTGAGTAAACAAGATGAGAAGGGCATGACAGCCTGAGAGGCTGACGTGGAAACTTTAGAAGAAGTTTAGGAGCAAAGGTTCATTGCTGACTTTTACAAAAAATTATATTATTTTAATTATTATTATTATTATTTTAACATTTAATTTAATGTTTTCTTATTTTTTTTTTGTCTTTTAGATTGTCTGGCGCATTACTAAGAAAGAATATATATATATATATATATTTTTAAATACATTTTTATTTATTATTGTTTTTGAATTTAATTTAATTTTTTTATATTTTATGACTTTTCCAAGAACAAATACATTTAATATATATATATATATATATTTCATATCTTTTTAATTCAATTTATATTTATTATTTAAAAAAATAATAATTAGTTTGTATTAATATTAAATATGTTTTAAGTTGTATTCAATGTTAAATATTTTTTTATTTACAAAAGTTTAATTTAAATCTTTTACATATTTCATTTTCATATTTTTTATTTTTCAATAAAATGTTTTTGTTTTGTTTTATTTTATGTTATGACTTAAAAAAAGAAAACACATTAAATACATTTCTAAATTCTTTTAATTTTAATTTAATATTTTTCATAAGAAATATTATTAATATTATTTATTTATTATTTTTATATTATGCATATTTTATTAATGTTATATATTTTTAATTCAAGACATTCTAATTATTATGTATTATTTTATCTTCAAAATTTTCATTTTTAAAATTAAATTTAATTTAATGTTTTTTATTTCATTTAAAATGTTCTTTTATATTTTATGACTTTTAAAAATACATTTAAAACTAATTATTGGTATTTTCTTTTCATATTTTCTATTTATATATTTTTAATTAAATAATTTTTAATGTTTTATTGCATATATACATTTATATTTTCATACATATTATTTTTAATAATTTAATTTAATTTAACGTTTTATATTTTATCAGAAATAAACCATTTATAAACCATTTATAAACCAAGCTAGGCTCCATCAGCAGTGTAACGGCTCCACCTAATGGCGGAGTGTTGACACTGTTCAGAGACGAGATGTTGATGAGCTTTTATTTTGAAGGATCTATTTTGTGATTGAGGCTGCAGCGACGACAGTTAGGCACCAAAACAGTTACATAATATGCACCATATGGTATTGACTCATTGTGTATACATACACACTGGCATTGCACTTATGTTCATTAAATAAAAATAAAAAAATTATCTGGATTTAGCGTAATTTGCGTCACTTCCGGCCGTAGCTGTATCCCTTGTTCTGGCCGGAAAAATATTACGATATATACAATAATCACTATATATATCTATATATATATAGATATATATATATATATATATATCTATATATATAAACTCATTAAATGTAAAAAAAAAATCGTGGAAAAATATTAAACAAAAAAACGTTCGGGGTCTGAAATTATAAATATTCTAATCGTTTTTTACATTTAATTTTTTTTTTTAATTTAATTTTAATGCTGTGTTATTTAAAAAAAAGTATTTTACTTTCCAAATTTTTTTATTTTATTTTATATTTTTTTATTATTATTATTATTATTATTATTATATTTATTTATTTTAGTTTTTTAGTATTTATAAAATAATTTGTATTCATGTATCTTTTATTTAATGTTAAATATTTTTTAATTGATAACAGTTTAATCTTAATTTTTATATATTTTTTATTTCGACGATGTGTATTTTTTAATATTTTTTTTTTTTTTTTTAATTAAATTTAAGAAAACTTTGTAATAGTTTTTGTCACTGACACTCTTCTTCCTCGCCAACAGTTCTGTAAGACAGCGAGGAAGCTGTTGCTGAGTCGGCGTGTTGCCAAGGCGACAGCGGCGCTCTGCGCATGCCTGCTCCTGTGCCTCGACGCCGTGACCGCGTGCACCGCCACGCTCGCCGTTCTGCTGCCTTTTCTCATCTGGATGGCCGCATAAAAACACTTAAACATGAGAATAATCTGTAAAAATGAATCTAATAAAGATTGTATTTTTGAGTTTGTGGCGTTTTCAAGCTTCCTGTGTTTGAACCGTAGGAACTACAACTATAAACTACATTTCCCTATGTGTACTTGCACGACAAGTATTTATAAACAATGGGGGAAAAAATTGTCCTGACGAAAAGCTTTCCTTTATCATTAAAAACTAGCATTTATTTTATATTTTTTAGTCCATATTTTGCACGTTTTATTTATCATATTCTATTTTATGTTTTTTAATATTTCTTAGTTTTATATATTATATTTATTTTTTTGTTTTATACATGTTTTTTTATTTTATTATATATTTGTGTTTAACTGTGTAAATGTGTTTTTCCATTTAGATTATTCTAATTTTTAAATTTAATTTAATTAATTGTTATTAGTATTATATTTTCTATATTAAATGTTTTTTTTAATTATTATTATTTTATCATATATATATATATATATATATATATATATATATTCTTTTTTTTTAATTTATTTTTTTTAACGTTCTGTGTGGTCCCGCCTTTCGTGCCCCAGATGAACGCGCTGATTGGCTCAGAGGCCTGGCCTTCACCTCAATCAGCCTGTTCATTTGAGTAGGCTATGAAGGTTTTTTCCAGGTAAGATTTTTCTTGAGTAAAGTTTACATTGAAGTACGTGACAGTTTCGGACGTTATCTGTGAACTGCGGCCGGCTGAGGTTTAAATTGTGTTCAGAAGAAAACGTTTGATTGTGAGAAGAAATGGCGGCAGACAGACACGGTAAGCGCTTGATTTAGCGAACGTTCATTTTATAAACAAGCTAACCGTTAAAAGTCAGTTGGAACAACCGTTGACGTTACGTTACGTTACAGACCCCGCTAGCATAAATGTTAGCTAACCTTGACGGCTAGCTTGCTTTAGATGTTTTGTGGACGTTTTTACTACATAAATCTAACTTAAACATAAATGACAACTACTTTACTGAAAACGTATTTAAGTTCCGCCAACAAGATGCATGTTTTGATATCTTATTTCTCCCTAGAATCGGCCACAATTGTAAATAAATACGACACACATTAGTTAAAGCTGGCCAGCTAAGCTAGCTAGTTAGCTAACAACATAGTACATGTCAGATTGGGTACTTGAGGGAAAAACGTAGTTTTTTTTCATATGATAGTAAATTCAGCGGTTATATCTGCGGCTCTGAAACTGTGTGCCAGGTAAATTATGCTACCATGCTCCTAAATAATTTCATTAAAAACATAAAAATGTGAAGTTTTAGCAGGTTTTCAGCTTATTCTGACTGAATTTATGGCAGGTTTTGGTTGTTTCCCCGCAGCGATAACCGTGGTGTGGCATATTCTGCAGAAGTTATAAAGTCTTCATTTCATGTCAGTCATGTTATGGGCTTAAATGTGGTTTAAATATTGCTTACAACAGGCAGCAAAATACAGCTATTTTGAATGTTGTAAAATAGCTTTTTTTTAATTATCATCTCTCTGCTGCATAAATATAAGCCCTGAGACTCTTCTGCTCTTCTGTTTAGGATGGAAATCGATTGGCGATTTTAATTGCTTTTTTTGGTC